>NC_020494.1:6427028-6437395 GCF_000184155.1 Fragaria vesca subsp. vesca
CCTAAACCCTAAACCCTAAACCCTAAACCCTAAACCCTAAACCCTAAACCCTAAACCCTAAACCCTAAACCCTAAACCCTAAACCCTAAACCCTAAACCCTAAAACCCTAAACCCTAAACCCTAAACCCTAAACCCTAAACCCTAAACCCTAAACCCTAAAACCCTAAACCCTAAACCCTAAACCCTAAACCCTAAACTTTTTTTTTAAACCCTAAACCCTAAACCCTAAAACCCTAAAACCATAATTTAGCACTTGGAATATGAAAGCTTTTTTATATAAAAGAAATATATATTTGGTATGGTGTTGGTAATAAAACCATAACAAAAAGATTTCCAAATATAAATCGTCGTGGACAATTGTAATTAATTTAGGAAAACTTGTTACGTTGTCTTTTTTAAATATTGATGTAATAATTCGTTTAATAAATTTACTAATACTTTGACCCTTCTAGTGGTAGTTTCTAGCTACGCCACTGCGTATATCTCCGGCCGGCCAAGCTCAAGTGACTATAAATAACATAATTAAAAACTGAATCAAGACTTTAAAAATTAAGGGGTAATTAAGCTAGGTTCCTTGCATGCATTGAGAAAAGACTTTGATATCATTGTCTCTGAGTTGAATTTGTTCATGCTCTAGTTGCAAATTGCTTGTGTGTGTTGGTATATCATCTAAAGTCTTTCTCTCTTACTTGCATTCAGGTTGCACTTAAGTTTGAAGAAACTAAGGTTGATCTGTAAGGAGGCACCTGGTGTGTCAAAGAACCTAGCCAACCTGGTTGTGGAAAGAACCTTGGAAAGTGGTTGTGTGCAGAACCAAATACTATAGTTGTGTTGAAGAACTAGGGAAGAAGACTGATAGTGTTAGAGTATCAGTTAGATTGAAATTTAGTTTCTCTTGTGTAGAGCTACATGAATCAAATCTTGAGTAGCTAGATTGATAGGTGTAAACACATTTGTGTCTTGTCCTTGTGTAATTGTGTTAAAAACTACCAATCTTTGTAAACTCTGATTGAAGATTAGTGAAATAATCTTACCTGGTGTTTTTACCCTCAAAAAGGTTTTGCACCGGGTCTTTAAAAGTGTTCTTGTGATTTTTTGATTATTCTAATTATCCATTTCAGTATCTTTATATTCAATCAAGAAAATTTCAGTTATTGTTGTGAAGGTTCAAGCTTTGGCAGGGAATCTGACAACTCAGAAAAGAGACATGAAACAAGAATCACCAATATCTTGTGATTTGGCTTTTGGCTATGTCAAGCGTGTTGATGTTGAAGCTTAATCGCATAAGGCTATAATCTGTTAACAGGGGAGCCCCCAACTAGTTGCATTCAACAATAGATGAGAAAAAAAAAAACAATTATGCCTGAAGTAAAGAACAGTATGATGAATTAACTATCTAAATCACAACCTAGTCCCCAGAAGAGTCGCCACAATGTGAGGGTTCTTTTTGAAATAGGCATCGACTAGGCCAAAATCAACCCAATATTTTGTATGTGATTCAGATCAAGTGGAAATCAAAAGAAGCTTCACAGCGTGAGCCTAGTGTGGGAGCTAGAAACGCGTTGCGGTGAGAGAATTTGGGGTTTTTAGGATAAGTGATTTCTAGAAAATTGGAGGTTGAAGACTTGAAGGAGGCTATTGGGAATGATGGTTAAGAAATTGGCTTGATGCCTGAAGGCATAGTGGTTCGGAAGCTTGAGGAATGGAGGTTGTTTCTGGGTTTGCTTGGTGTTTTGCTCCATGATCGTTCTTGTTTCATACCTCTTCTTTTATGAGAAATTTTTAAGTGCTACGGGAGGACCACGTGGCAGTCTGAAGTGGTCATACATTCCAATCAAATTTAGACATGTGGATTTTCTACAACTAAAATATAAACTAATATTTTCTATTTTTTTATGAAATGACATTCATGGGTATTTAGTAAGTTCAACCTAGGGTCTAGGGTTTAGGGTTTAGAGTTTAGGGTTAGGGTTTAGGGTATAGGGTATAGGGTTTAAGGGTTTAGGGTTTAGGGATTAGGGTTTAGTATTTAGTATTTAATAAACAACATAAAACCTAAAATGATCTTTGACAAAATAGCTGAAATAATTTTTCATGAAGAAAATCCATATGTCTAAATTTGATTGGAATGTAGGACCACGTCAGACTGCCACGTGGTCCTCCCGTAGCACTGAAAAATTTCTCCTCTTTTATAGGCTTAATTGAGAGGTTTGGTGGTTCAGAGCATCCACATTTCTGGATAAAATACCTCATCTTCAATTGATCCATGAAATCCGCCCTAAATCAAGGAAAAAGAAAGCTTTTTTAAGAGATGAAGTTTTAGGAGAAGGAAAAGGTTGCTACAGCAATAGTTGACATGTACAATAGAAAAGTCACCGCAATGACAAACAATAGGAACGAAGTTGACGAGAGAGTATTGGGAGCCGTGAGTTCAAGGTTTAAGGGAGAAGGAGATGTTTGTAAACTGGTCTTAAGGTTGTTCTAACAGAAACAGAAACAAAACAAGGCAAGGATTTTGACAAATTCGAGTCTGGACTATGTATTCATGTGATGCAGGGAAGAAGTCAAGAAATTGAAGAGTTATGTTGGGCATTAGTTTGGGCTTTGGGTTCAAAGGAAAGAAGGATTAGCCCAATCTCATATTCTCATGCATGTTCACTGATTCACCGTCCATTTCAGTCGTTAGGCTTGGATTTCGAGCCCAAGATCAAAATTACCAATAACATTAAATCAACAAATAAACATTATGTGTTTCCGTAACCTACCACACCACACCCATTTCTGCAAACCCCAAAGATACATAGATGTGGCTTAGGCCCACATCAATAGACATGTTTGCTTGGTAGGTTAAAATCAAGGATTTAACCCAAGACTACAAGTTTGCACATAAATTGCGTTGTAGCGTGACTTTTTGGGTATCAACAAATCCTAATCCTATCTTGTCCAGGGTACCAAACGTGGCCCTTGTGTCATCATGCAGGATTTCCTATACTTGCTATCACCATGAGGAATTTTATCTCATAAATCAAGCACATCAGAGATAATTAGGACCTCAGGTGCAAGGAGTGTTCCACATCGAATGTCTTAAAATGAAACTACTCTTCTTAACCCCATGTGAATACGATCTTATAATTAAAGCGGTTGAATTCCGTGACTCATAACCTCACATTTCAAATGGGGCCTCAAATTACAAAATGGCACATCTGTGCTAAGTAATGCACGGAGGATATCAACAGAACTCATGACCTGCTACTTGTGCTAAAAAGGGATATCAATACATGATAACTCATGACCTGCTTCCCATGTCCTTTCCTTCCTCATTTCTATTGAAAATTTCTACCATATGTTGGTAAATCAATTCCGCAAACCTCTGCACCTTGCATCCAATGACAAAGATTGGCAAGCTATATAGTCTCTTGTTGCCCAAGAGCGTACGAGATAAATTTGAAGATACAAAACAGCAGCACATGCCCACCCCAAAAAAGAATGTAAAATCCAATGAATACTGACACCAGTAATCCAATAGCTTCGAACTTCAATTGACCTGAAAAAAATAATAATCACGTGTCAAATACGGAAATACCAGCTTAGAAGAAGACCATATGTGCCCCTAGACAAACCAAACAACAAGTTCATTATCTGTGCTGAGTAGTACTCTATCATAATCAGTCAATACAGTTGCAGCAGTCACATTCACCATCTCAATTTATTCCTTGCTCAGTTGTGCACAACTAAATCATATCCCAAGGTGGAGAATATGCAGTTGGAATGGGGTTTATTTGCCTCGTTATTCTCAACCTTTGAATTAGATCCAAGGGAAGTTGAAAAATAAGAACAGAGTAAGAAATCAATTGAGTATGTGAATAGGAGTCATAATAGCAACTGTTATAATAGTAGTACACAAGAATGAGGAAATGTCTTAACCCTATAGTAGAGTTCACAAAACTGCATTGTTACAATTAATAATCAGGAACCAACTCAATACAGCATCCTCTCCATTCAAGTAATCGCTCTTGACTCAAATTTTCTAAAATAAGTTCTGAAATTATACTAGTCACATTTGATTATTTCCGTGCATATTATTTTACTGTTTGGTCAAACAGTAAATTGGACTGTATAAATTATTACTCGGTCCAAGGGTGGAGAATAATGTAGTAAATAAACTCTTTCCAATTGACTGCCTCATAATCCACCTTAGATTTAGATCCAAGGGCAATTGAGCATAACTGAGTTAGGGAGAATAATGATATTTTAGCTATTTTATTTTCATCTTTGCTCATATTGAAAGCATAAATGCAGGGAATAACATGTGGGAAGGACTCTGCTTGAAAAAGAAATGGCTTTTATTGAAAGATCAAGAAAAGTGCAGTACAAAATGGTGGACAAGAAGTTCACTTACTGGAAGAAAGAAAGGCAAACAGCCTAGATTGAGCTGCATATCATAATATATTTCTGATTATAGTTTCTAAATTGCCCAGAAACAGAAGCCCAAAGAGACGCCCAAAATCTAACTGTCTAATAGTAAAACACTAAAACTGCAACCAAAAATAGTAAAAACGAATAAAAAAAACTTTTGCATCCCATTTATTTTGAGCCATATCGTTCAAAAACCCATAAAATAATGCATCCAAGTCAATATTGAGAAAAACACACATGCTATCACCATTTTCCACTGAAATTTTCCCACTTTGGTGGAAATCAATACTGTTGCCTAGCCATAAGTTTGATGCCAGAAAAATAGAGCTGAAGGAGCAGAGGCAGCTTTCACTGAGCCATATAGACAAAGCACAGTTATAATTGTTAAAGAACTCACCCTATATTGCCTCACATCGGAGAACAGGGAAAACTTGAAGGGCCTTAACATACACCACCATGGATATGAAAGCCAGCTACGCCATCTTTAATGCCTGCTTCAACTGTGTAAGGGCTGAGGGATGCATGTTACCGATGGCCTTACTAAAAGATTCTCCATGAAGAGCAGCACAAGTCTGAAGGTTTTCCCTTACTGAATCCTCTAGAGACATTTGGTTTATAGGGTCTGAAAACTTGACCTATGGTGGGATATAAAAACCTCATCAGAAAAATGTTTACTACTAACTGATCAACTAAAGACGGCTTATATTACTTATAGAAGTAGTGCAATGACTACAAAGGATAGAGAAAGAATTGTTTACCTGTCTTCTTCGCATTTCTTTACTCGGGATGCTGTCCTTACTAAGAGACCCACTGGAGCTTATACTATCACCACTGTTGTTAATTGGGGTAACAATGATGAGTTAAATAGTCATATGATCTAGACAAACACATTAAGGAAAATCATATGGGAACTAACCTGGACTCCTCTACTAAGTCATCATTCACACCCAAAATTACAGTCGTACACACACTGCGCATATAAATAAGCAACATTTTAAGATGCTGAAACAAGATTGTTCAAGAATCAGATGCAGATGACTCACTTAATTCATTTTAACTCGCACCTTAGAATCTGATCAAGTTTATCGAGCACTTGAGGAAGTCTTAGTGTCAACATTATAGAAAGAGCTAAGCCATAAGTCTTCCTTTGGACAGATGATACATTATCTATCTGAAACAGCAAGCACCAAAATGAAAGGAAAAAAAAATTATATACATATAGAAAGAAGCCCAATACATTAAAGAAATGGGTCTGGATTTGGCTACAAAAAGCTCCATTTGAGCAAAACATTCAAAGCACTATGAAAACCTTTCAATTGCAAAACCCAACCAGTGTGACCACAATTATTTTTCTTCTTTTACTAAACTACTACTTTGTGTGGATAGAAACATGCTGTAAATCATTCTCCTGCACAGTTTACTTTAACAAGAAATGCTAGACTCTAGTGTTATATTTATTCTTCAAGTGAAGGAATTATATTCATGTAATAGTTCAACTGTATGAAAGGAAAGACAATAAGACAAAAGGATGAGGTTCTCGGAAGATTCTTGGTTAGAGGATCAACCCTTGAGCTTCTACTTTCCAAAGTTGTTCAGACTTTCAAGATACACCAATTCTTTGGTGGAAAGATTAGTTGTTCACTCTAGTTTTTCGATGAGCTGGAATTTCGTATTGAGAAGAAATTTAAGTGACCAGGAGATTGAAGAGTTTGCCTTGTTGATGGCTAAGCTAGAAAACGTCCGATTAGTGGAATACAAACCAGAAGAAAGGAGATGGAAGCTAGAGTCTACTGGGAAATTCCCTAGTAAAACTTTTCATAGCTTTCATTGGGCACATAAGGCAAGTATACGAGTGTGCGGTACAGTTAGTTCGTATTTTGGGTTGTGATACACATTATGACTTTCATTGGGGTAGCCTTGGTACTATAAATATATTTTTGACCACACACACACACCATGATATTTACTTTAGTAAGAATGATATTTACTTTATTAATATGTAAAACAAACTTAGAAAGTTAAATAATTCATTCTGGAATATCTGATAAATAAAAAGATAAAGATGAAATTACATAACACACCTTCAGTAATAATTCTGTATTGGAAAAGATCTCTAAAAAAAAATAAACCCTAAATAAATTTTCGACCGCGCACACACACACATCACCAACCATGATATTTACTTTAATAAGATTGATATTTACTTTATTAGTATGTAAACAGGATTTACAAAGGTAAATAATACATTCTGGAATATCTGATAAATAAAAATGAAATTACATGACACACCTTCTGTAATAATTCTATATTGGAAAAGATCGAAGAAGAAGAACAACAACAACAGCAACACATAGGCATACAAGGTCTAATTACTGAAAGAAAAAAAATTGGTAATCTTCAGAAGTATCCTCATAGGGGAGGTGAAAGCACTAACCTTGTCAAGCCATATGTCGACGAGACAAAGAAGTATATTTTCCTCAATTGGGACACCCGACTTTTGAAGGAGTAACAAAAGCGATGGCTCGGATGTCAAGTGTGCTAGGTAATTGGTATTCATAACCAATATTCTTGCCAATATGGCAGCAGAAGATGCTTTAACAGTGGCCTTAGAAGGATCTCGGTCATCAGCTCCAGTCATACATATAACAATTAATTTCTAGCAACATTAGCACAAAGATAATTTTAGCTCTAAGAAGGCCTTCAAAAGGGATGACAAGATTAAACTACTCTTATTTATATTTTATTTTTCTTCGGGGGCGGGGGTGAATGAAAAATTAATATAGGAACATCAGGGATCTTAATATCAAAAAACCTCACTTGTAATGAACTGCTGATCAACTGTGGTACTTCTGTAGGGAAACACTGCAGAGAAACGAACTGAATTAGAAGCAAAAACATATGATTCTATTGAGAAACAATGATTTGGCTGGTTCAAAAACACATGATGGATATATGTATATGAAACCTTAAGAAAATCATTTAGATAATAAAAAGAGATACAAGCTCTTAACAGGTTAATTGATAACCAAAAGCTTTCAGCTTTCCCATTATGTAATTAGCAGATTAAGTGGGTAGTGCATCCTCTTAGGACTATTAGAAAGGCGTAATTCATTCCCCAAGTTTTATAGATGGCCAATTATCATACAGTAATAATTTCCACTTACAAGTTTGATAGGTACCTGTATTAGAATATCAATAACAGGAAGAGTTGAAAGAAGTCCTCTATCATTGACATTTCCAACAACCAGATCTAGTATGTTGGCAACACTTGATGCATGCATACTCAGAAATTCCGATCCGCCTAAGATGATGTAATCTTCAATTATAGTGACAGCAACCTGCAATGAAGTCTTAGTCAAGATTATTTAAACACAAGCATGACAAAGGATAACAGACAAACAGAGAGAGAGAGAGAGAGAGAGAGAGAGAGAGAGAGAGAGAGAGAGAGAGAGAGGAGGGAGGGGAGGGGGAGAAGAGAGAGAGAGAGAGAGNGNGNGAGAGAGAGAGAGAGAGAGNGNGNGNGAGNGAGAGAGAGAGNGAGAGAGAGAGAGNGNGAGAGAGAGAGAGNGAGAGNGGGGGGGAGTCGACAAACAAAACCATATGACATATAAAAGAAAACTAACAACTCAAAACAATTTGGAGTGCTATCTTTATGCACTAGCTTCGGTGATGATAGATTGATGCCACACACGCACAGCAAGTAACTCTAAAATACGCAAGCAAACCTAAGATAATGAAGGTGCTGCCATCTGTAAACAACGGTATCTCTTCAAATAATTGATGAATAGAATGGTTCAAACATTTCCAGCATAATCTCACCACCTGGCTAAAATCGTAGCCATATGGTCTAGAGGTAAAGCACTTCTTTAAAACAAAAAATTGGTTCAGGTCCCAACTCCAAACCACCACGGCTGATCAAAAGAATAAATAAAAGTTTAAAATCACTACAATTAGGTTAGAAGTTACAGCAAAAGAAGACCATCAGATACATTAGTCAAAGTGGAATAGTGAATGATATAGTAATCTGGGGTTCACATCCAAAACCAATTGGCAATGGATGGAGTGGCCCAAACCTTTATAAACACTAAAGCAAGGTCTCAAGTTTCCCATGTGGGATGTATATGTCCTAAACAGCGAAATTTCACACAAAATCAGACAAGTTCCACAAGAACTGAACAGATAGTAAAAGAACACGTCCTGCAGAATATAGCATAGTCCTGGATCCAATATTCTAACCTGCAAGTGATCAAAACTTCTTTCCAGAATCTCAACTAGGCACGCGAAGTATGCTAGCAGTTGAGGCACCATTGAGGGGGCTTGAGAAAGTGTTGCTTCCCATAACTGCAATATTTATGCAAACTGAATCAGCATTGAAAAAGGACACTCACAAAAAGGCCACTTCAGGAGGTCCAATACCGAAACAGGCCAGACTGATAACTAATTACCAGAACAGCCAGTTGACTCCTGTTTCTTTGTTTTCTCTTTCTTTCTTTTCTAAAAAAAAAAAAAAAAAAAAAAAATACCAATTATTTTGGGAATTTTATGCATTGTTCTTCATCATGATATTTGGAGTGCTTTAGCTCATCTGACTGTTCATCTCTTTTTCATTTCCCTAGACCATAAACTTTGTTGGATTGATATTGTTTTAACCAAAGTTCAGGAACGATCCTACTGCAGGTAAGTATGAAAACTATGAATTTTGTTGTCAGTCGTGGACATTCTGAACAGTTTTCAACTTCAGATCAAACCAGACGCATCCAATTCTACCAACACCTCCACCTTTACAAATATAAGCCGAAGACCCACTAACCCTGGAGTCTTGTTTAAACAATCCTACTGCAGGCCAGTAGCAATCTTGTTGTATCTTTGCATAAACCAACCTCCATGAATTCAACCATAGAGACAAAACTTTATCTATTCAAGTTCAACACAAACCAGACCCATCCAATTCCACTCCCACCCATACCTCGACAAGCACAAGACAAAAGACCCAACCATCAAGGTTGGAACTTTACTGCCTGGCAGTAACATTGAAGTTTGCCAGGCTTTAATCTTCTCAAGCCCTCCTGAAATGGCCTTTTTGTCTCGTAATAAAAGAGGATAATAATAATAAAGACAAACCATCATGCTATCCTCTAGAAGATTGAGTTCATCAGGGCTATTTATATCAATTCCCTTTTGCAGAACAGGCAGCAATATGTTGTAGCAGAGCGGTGATTGGTATCCAAGTGCGACCACAAAGTTCTTCAATGCAATGAGAAGTTGAATCTGCAGAAGGCATTCACCAGAAGATTCCTCCCAAACCTTTACCAAAAGAATAAACTCACCAATGAGAGAGAGATATAAATTTTTTTTACCATAGACGTGGCAAGATGTCACAGAAAAATGAAAAACGAAAGAAAAGTACGTATTTCTACAAAAACAAAACAAACAGACAGATAAAACAAGGCAGTACAGTATACAGTTCTTGTACCTTCTGAAAAAATAGAACAAGCTTGTCTGCGAACGGAATAACTTCACTCACGTGTCCAATGAGAACAGAAATCAAGTTCAAAACCTGAACCTGAAAAAAAGTGAAAATGAATAGGAGCTAAGAAATTGTACTTTTACAATCAGCACCATCCAGCATAAGAGTTGTAAAATCTAATCATAAAATATCAAAGGCATGCTTTACAAAATTCATACCTGAAGCTAACTGAAACATAACCCTGAGCATATAGAATGTGCATGTAACTATATGAATTAGAAGAAATACAATAACGATCCAAGCAAGGAGTTCTGCCCTGTTTTGTCAAAACGTTTTTGGTTTGGCAAAAGGAAGACCATTATTTTTCCTTCAGGTATGAATGTAATCCCAGCTCCTGCTATTTTATTATATGAGCTTTGTGCACTGTTTTGTTCCCTCCTTTGGTTCAGTAAAATTTATTCTTTGAGAGAGAGAGAGAGAGAG
>NC_020494.1:6437415-6438885 GCF_000184155.1 Fragaria vesca subsp. vesca
GAGAGAGAGAGAGATGAAGGTCATTTCCTCAATAACTATTGGAATAGTAAAAGAGGAATCAAGCAATACTGTTTTTAAGCAAAAATATTCAAAATTTTGAGAAAGTAGTTATCAACACATACAAAAATATTTAGTTGAATCATTGCCCCCGAGTGAAGTAGCAGTGATATTTACCTTCGAGTCAAACTCCTGAACCTCCTCAATCAACCTAAAACTTGAGTCCCAACATATAGGAAGAAGATCGACGAATTCTCCTTCGGAAAAGCTAGCATCTTCAATATGTGAACACAGAGACCTACAGGCTGCCAGCTAAAACATGAAAAGCAGATAATTGATTAATAATCAAGGAAAATATCCACATACTGGTGCCGGAAAACCAAAAGAGAAGACAACATTCGAAAATGAGTATACCCTGACAGACAGGTCTTTGTCCTGTAGTAAGCGAATTAAAGCACAGTAAACTGGCCTCTTCGTGTCCTCTTTAATCTAGCATAACAATAATACAAACCAGTCGGATTGCAATAATGAACATCATATCTTATTTACAAAAAGATCTATTGATCCGTCCAAAGCTCCAAAATCATTTAAGAGCGAAGTAGTGGGGGTGTCCCAACAAAACATAGCCTTCTAAAGATATCTCGTCCTAAGGACTAGAACAATAAGTCAATGTGAAAATAGGTGATTCTCACTCTCACCTCAACGTTTACACAATACAAAGCAATGATAAGAAGACAAAAGGACCATCTACACTGAACCACATCATGCAGCAGAGCACATCTGTCTCCCACAGTGGAAGTTTCAGGCTTCAATTTAGGCAACAATTACTAATTTTAGCTTGTCCACAGCAATTTCTTACTCAAACATGAAAAGTATGGGAAGTTCGCCTAACAAGACAAGATAATTGGTTGATAAAATATCTAATCATGACCGTTCTTAAGAGGGATCCATGCTAATGAAACCAAACTGGATCTAGCAGTCAATTCAATACAGTGATCTGAACCCAATTAAAGGACTATTCTTGCAAACAACTAAATGAAAAACTACTTAAATCGATACTACTGACAGGATCAAATGGCAAACGAATTTCAGATTTTGCTGCTTTTATGCAAGGATGATTATATAATAGAGTCCTGAATCTTAAATGGTTCAGATCATTGAACAGACATAGGCCACAACAATAGGATCCTTTTGGTTTTAACAAAAGAGTTTCAACTTAAGGATCTTGTTTGTCTAAATATAAATACATGTTATGCACTTATGTGTAGCAAACATGCATATTTATCCACCAGTGACTGGTTTTTGAGGCAGAAACCCCCAATATAATGCATCTTGCAATGGTCAGCGGACATCTTATCGGTTGTACTTTAATAAAAGTCTGTTTATTACAAGCATATAATCATGCGCACGCACCCACACAAATATATATATATATATATATATATACAGGCCGGATGTAGAGCGGACGTCCGC
>NC_020494.1:6438905-6469739 GCF_000184155.1 Fragaria vesca subsp. vesca
TTCCGGCCAACCTTGATCAATGATGGTGTTTTCCGTCCAAAGCTTCAATCCGGCCGGAAAACTTGTCGCCGGCCAGTCCTGGAAGGAGAGAAACCGTCCTGGAAGCCTGTGCTATCGTCCGGGAAGGAGAGAAGCCGTCGCTGGCGTGAGACGGCGGAGAACGGACGAAGTTCGCACTTTAAGCCGGAGTGCGGACGTCCGCTCTGCATCCTCTCTGTATATATATATGTATATATATATATGTGTATCTATAACTTCATACCTCAGAAACCCATTGTCCCAAAATTAGTGCAACTTTCCGATGGATGATACGCATATTTGGATGATCATTTGAGAGTTCAAGGGATAATGCACCATTAAACCTGCAATAATTGATTCATAAACAGATGTCCCAGCTCATTCAAACTCTTATTGAAGCTAGAAAGGAAAGAGAAACAGATAATATGACTGCTACTCGATCAACTCCTACTCCATTTATAAACCTTAACAAACAAGAAACTTGAACTGTCATCCAAACTAATAATAAGACGATCAAACAGCCTGAGTCATTTCGAATGGACTTACCAATCTTTAAAGCTCAGGTAATTTGAGAGTTCGTAGTAAACATATGCAGCAGCACCATAAGCAGCATCTTTAAGAAGCAACCCTGGAGTGATTTCGGTCACTGAAGTTGGGCAGCCATTCATTGCCTCTTGAAGGATGGAAACCACAACGGGGCCTAGGAGCTACATTCAACAAATCACGAGAACATAAGCACATAATATGTAAGATTGAGTACTAATAACATTCTGTTCAAAACCATCTGATTGTACACAGAGAAATGAACCCACCTGGCTGTGGTTTTCAAAAAGAACAATGTATAGAGCTTCAGCACATGGCCTTAATTTTTCTGTCCACTGAACCATGTCCTGCTCATGATGAAAAGATTCAGGATTCTGGTACCACTCTTCCAAATCACTTGGTGTTAGAACAAAATACCTGCAACAGATCGCTAAATAAATTTCCAAAAGTAATTTATGGCCTCAAATAGAACTATAAATTCGGAATAAATCTCCCAAATGCTTGCATCTTAGTGCCATTCTGGATGTACCATAACTAGAGTATAATGGCTCACAATGTTATATTATCTTTATGTATTTTGTTCGAGTGTTCATAGCTCTCACTATATCCCCTATAATAAAGTAAGAGCAACTTGTTCACTACTAAATAACATCAAGAGTCACATCCATAAGTTTTCCAAGATTCTCTCACACCTCTAATCAGTCTTAAGTTACATATGGATTTCAAATCTCATAGGTGACGCTGTACAAAAGTCAACTGTGCGGAGCACCAAAAAGATAAAAACATGTTATTGACTTGCATGTCCAAATTACCACAATGTTGTGTTAATAAGTAGCAATCTTTATTATGTTTCTATTGTTAATGTTTATATTATTTATTACTGATGGAATTTTTAATAGTGACCTTTGTTTTTCTCAATTAAGCAATAAGTATAGTTATCTGAACACAGGGTTGGGGCTGTTCAAGAGAATTTCTGGGACAGAAGTTTTGGCAAGGCTGCAAACTAATATGTCTAGGATTTAACTCTTTCATGTTTCACATAAAAATAAAACATAATAAAAAGTCTTTCATGTTTATGGTTTGCTTTTTTCTTACTGTTACTTCTGTTGTGGTCAAGCTTTTAGTTTCCCTTTTGTGTGGATTACTTGTCCACAATGTGCATTCTCTCTTTAGTCCTAGCAATCGTCTTGTCTTTTTAAAAATAAATAATTATATATAACAACCTTGTCTAACTGAAACGTTAAGTATAAATTTATAAACCAAGCAAGAGAAGGCCATATGAACTTGATTAAGTGAAAAGAGATTAAGTAATCATTACCTTCTTATCAGTATATTACACAAGACTATAATGCGTTCACTTGTCATAAGGGAAGTCAGGATGCCACTGACAGCACCAGATATATTTTTCTTTATTTGCTCCAGGGTAACCCCATTTTCATCCATCACCCTACCAGTGAGACTTGGCTTGTACTCTTTACATTCTAATACAGATTTGATCATTACCATACATTGAATCAGAAACTGCTCAAAGGATAATACATCTGGATCAGGATGTGTTATCTTCTGTAAACAGAAATCCAGTACAACCGGAAGGACGCATTTATCACTAAATGAATAGGGATGCCTGCCCTGAAGTGCAATTAACACCTTCATCAGTTTAGTACAAGCCCTCTTTAGGAAGTCCAAAAATTTAGGATGTCCTTTCTGAAAAGATGAATCTGGAAAAGAAGGCAACAGTTGAAAAACGTTATCAAGAAACAGCATATTTGAAACCACAATATATAATACATTATGCATTTCCATATATTCATGATGTATTCGGCTTCCTTAACAGAGATTATACTCAAGAATTACAGGGGGAAACTGACAACCACCACAAAAAAAAGGGAAAAATAACGGAAATCAACGGATCATACATGATTTTATCTTCAATGGCAGAAATGATTTTATCAGTTTACAAAATTGATACAAAGAACTTGCAGAAATGCTCATAAGCCTTTCATGATTTAGTTGATACAAAATCATCTACGTAGGTTGCGTAAGAAGGATTCCACTGAAAATTGTCGAAACAGAGACCTTTCTTCCATTTTGTTAGATCAGAAAGCTGCTATAATCTAGGTTTGTTATTCTTGTAGGGGGAACGTTTTGTTTTTACTTTAGTCTTGTTGCTGCTGTTGTTTGTCTGGGGATTCTGTTGTGTAGCTCTGTTCTTTTGTGGACTTCTCATCCACTTTCTCATTTGTATCATACTGTCCTTTCAATAAGTTTTGTTTCTAGTCCAAAAATAATAACAATAATAAAAAATAAAAAGAAGATTCCAGGATTTGTTTAGATCAGATGCTAATACAGAGTAGTCTTCATTCATTTGTTACTAATGGTTTACTTCTAACAATCTATCACGTACACCAAGAAAAAATGGTACTACTGTGTAAGCGTATAAGTGTGATAAAGACAATATAACTGTTTAACAATAGGATAGAAGAGCAATATCTCACAGTATGGGAGAAATGACTGAATGGCATTCAGGAGCATGGGCGAGACCTCCATGACTGGTCGGACCTCCTACAAGATACACAGACAATTAGACGTGATATTGCATATTGACATATTTAAGTAACCACATGCTTAGCAAGTGACACTAACAACTTCTGTTTCCTGCTTTTCTTTTTCTTGGGTTGGGGGGACACCTACCTGTACACATTTTGCATCACTTGGAAACCCTGAAATTATTAATTGGCGTATTATCTTTAGGCACAACAGCCATCGCTCACACGTTAGATAAAGATCATCGTGATGCTGCTCCAATGTACTTGAGTTGTAGCTTTGAGAAAATGTAGAAAAACCATGCAACAACGTTTGCACATCCGTCTGCCAAAGGTGCCAGCTATAATCAAAGAATCGGGCTGATATCTGCCAAAGAAAGTTCATAAGTACTACAATTTCAAACAAGATTGTTCGTGAATATCAAACTAAACATGTCTTGGAAGACAAGAAACTGATTGGAAAAATATGCCTGGAGCCCAAGCTCCGAAAACCATCTATAGAAACAAGTAAAATTTTATCTTTTGAAAGATCCACTTCAGTAGTCATCCCCGTCATAAGGAACTATGAAATCAACAATAGATTTAGTGGAAACGGAGTGGAACAGAGAGTTTGACATCTCATATCAACAGTTGGAAGGAGAGCCCCTTTAAGTGTAAAAATAGAGAGCTCATGACATGCATCTGATAAATATTTGTCCAAAGTAACCATGTTATGCACTACAAACTAACTTCAAACTATTCCCAGGAAGGCACAGCAATCCAGTCACGATAATCTTCAACAAATCACCTTTGAACATTAGAGAAGAAAAACATTAATTTTTAATAAATCTGAAATATCTTTTTGAAATCATTGCTGCAAAAAATAGGGACCATACAAGCCGACATAAATAGTTAATGCCAGAAGGGATGCCCAAATTTACCATCCATGTGCTCTTTCACACTGGGGGCATTAGATTAAGCTACAGTTTGCCTGTTCATGCATGCAACCAATGAACCAGGTTGAAGACAAAACTAAAAAAATCAATTAGAAAAGTGTTCCTGCATTAAAATGGCAGCTCAGGGCATATATTACCAATTCTACCAGAAAGAAAACTACGATAAGGTCTCTTTATTTAAACTACTATAGGAATGAAAACTAACAAAAGACATCTCACAAAAACTTACTGAAACTAATCTGTAAAGCTATAATACAGAAAACATATGTAAAGCCCAAGCCTCTTGATAGAAAATAAAACAAAAAAGGCATAAACAGTGATGCCCTAATCAGCACATCTTTTATTTCACCAATATGATTAAATAAAAAAAGGGAAGGAAGGATTTGTAGAAAGAGTATAGTAGCCTATACCTCTGCAAAGTTCTTTTGGTCTGAGATAAGACGCTTAGTGGACAACTCCTTCAAGGTTCGAAAGAGGGTCAAAAAAATTCTGTGGGAAGAAAGAATATCTGCTGATTGAAGCTTCTGTGCTAAATCAGAAAAGAGCTCAGGCCTGCATATGCCATTAGCCTGTTATATACTTGATAAAGGAAGATTCAGTATGGTGCTACAGAACGTTTTTGAGTTTCATAAAAAATAACAAATAAAATAAATAAATAAAGGATAATAATTGAAATGTAAAACCTAACATTCAAAAACCCACAATTGCCCAAGCTCAGCAAGAGATAGATAGAAGGTATACAAAGTTCCAAGTCTTGATACAATCTGATCAAGAATTAGTATGTCCATGTCTCAAAGTACATTTCACTCCTTGCACCTTGATAAGTTCATAAATCTCAGTTCACCTATAGAAATGTTATTTCCCCACTCCGTTCTCTCCAGGATCATTTTTATTCGAAACTATAGGGAACAACGACTCGTGTCCAATTTGGCACTCTGCATTGTCATACACCTGACATGTAGCTGCATCATAGTTCATACCTCTTTCTTTGCTTTCTTAATAATTCCATGCAAGGCTGCATCATATGATTTCTGTCACTGGTCTTTTAATTTGCACTTCAGAGTGTATATCCTGTACCCAATTTCTCAAAATAGAGAAACTTGGACGCATGCCAGTAAAAGCATAACAAACTTTATTCCAACCGTAGCTTAATTGTTATGATATATAATTAATCTTATTGCTTTCTATAGTTTTATCCCTCTATCCATGTTCTTTATTCTTCTTCCTTAGTCCCGTCTCCCAAACCATTAACTATATTAAGAATAACAAACATCTCATTATCAAGTTTTATAGCACCATAAAGCTCCAAGTACATTAAGAGCTTAAAACTTTTCCACAAGGCACATGTTTGGAAACATAGAAGTAACAATAACAACAAATCCAGATAAGTGGACAAACGAATCCACAAACAAGAATCAAAGAAGCCTAGAAAGATCTCTAAAACCTTAGAAATCTGTCTTATTTTCAGTAATAAAGTCTTTGTTTCTTCTCATAAAATAAAATATAAAATATAATAGCAACATCATACCATTCTTTCGGGTAATCTATACGAGCAATTTTGGAAACAAGCACAGCCAACATTTGCGCTATCTGTGGTGGAAAAAAAGAAATGAAGAAAACAGAAATCAGTAAAGTTGAGTAAGCATTCAAGTCATCATAGGCTGAAACTTAGAATCCATCGTGACCCAAAAGACTCTAGTAGTTTCAGATGTCCTATGAAAGCTAAATCACATTTCTTATCATCGAGGTGCTAAAATAGTAGCAAGTAAAAAAAATTAATAAACTCAAAAGTTAAATGGTAGCTCGTTTGTAATCCGACGCAAGTTATTGAAGGCGTGGCTATAATTTTCCTGAAAGAATTCATGAATAGATAACAAATCCATACCTTGAAAGCCTAGGTAAGTTTCCACTTATGTAATACATTTTAAGGAAGAAGTAACTTACAGAATGACGAACGATGAAATGCAAGATATATGAGAAAATTGAATACAGCTCACAACACTGAAGCTGATCCCTAAGATGTTTGGATTAACATGGTGATAAAGAAGCTAGTCTAATCTTCTCTCATAAGTCAATCACTGGGACAAGGTGGGCATTACCTGATTGTTCTCTTCTCGGAAGTGTGATAAGAGTTTCTGTCTGAGATATAGTTTCTCCTCGTGGCTAATTCCCCTGAAAACAACAGAGAAAGTGATGAGCGACAAGATTGTTGAGTAATGAGAGAAAGGCGATCAGTAGCTTACGAGGAATCACGGCGGTGCCTCCAGTAACGATTAATACTGTTTTTGAAATACACCGAAGCCATCAAGCGAACATCTACATGAGGTGCCAAATCCTTGGCTGTTATGACTTCCTGCATAATTTCAGAAATTTCAATTGGCGGCCTAAACCCTAGGAGGACTAGCATGAGAAAAGAAAAGAAAAGGTCTGCTGACCATGAGACAAGAGCAGAAACCAGGCCTCGCTTCCGACTGAGAGAGCGCCGCCTCTGCCGGTTTCCGGACACTGTCATCCCTGCTCAATGAGTTGGTCAGCAACGAGAACATGGCCGGTAGGTCAGACGCCGAGAGCGCCATTGCTTTACACCGCCCACTGTCTCACTCGCCCCTTCATCAATTCTTTTTGCTACACCCTACTGCCAGTTGATCACAACCCTCTCTTCTCTTATTCCAATTCTTTTAAGTTGCATTTGTTTTTCTCTTTCCTTTTTCTTTTACTTTAAACTCAATCTTTTTTTTTTCTTTCTTTAAACTCATCATTGTGGAAAGATAAATATAAATAATAAATTCAAGGCTGGTTTCCACCTCTAATTGGGCTTCTTCGGAAGAAAGGTCCGGTTCAAATTACTACCCAAACCCGAGTCCGAAGAAAGCTAATTTAAGCTGTCCCTTCATTCATCTCAAAACATGAGTAAACAACTGGTGTTCTGGAAAACTTAAAAGAACAGAGCGATATCAGAACTCGTATCCGAGTAGCTCGAGCGATGACGTCAGTGACCGGAGGCCTCCGAAATGTATTCGATTGCCACGTGTCCCTCCCTACACGACTATATATATATATAGACAATTGGCCCCTGTTTTGGTTGAAACAGAGAGAGTTTGGCGTACCTGAGAAGCTAACCATAGGCTTGGAGAAGTGAGCGACTGTTCATATACGGAAATGGCTTCATCATCAGACAAAGGTACGGTGCTTTCAGCAATGGTGTTTAGAGTTGTAATAAAATGAATTGATTCGTTTAATTACAGAGCTACATTGCCTATTCGAGTAGTCTTGTTCAAGATTTGGGGCTTTTGAATACCTAGAATTGAATTCGAGAAGTTTGGGTTAGAATGTTGAGCTTTCTAAGAGAGGTCTCCCTTCAATTCGGTTGAAACAGAGTTTGGCGTACCTGAGAAGCTAACCATAGGCTTGGAGAAGTGAGCGACTGTTCATATACGGAAGATATACGGAAGAGGCTTCATCATCAGACAAAGGTACGGTGCTTTCATTAATGGTGTTTAGAGTTGTAATAAAATGAATTGATTCGTTTAATTACAGAGCTACATTGCCTATTCGAGTAGTCTTGTTCAAGATTTGGGGCTTTTGAATACCTAGAATTGAAGTTTAGGGATTTTCTAGGTACATTGAATATTCTGAAGTTTGGGTTAGAATATTGAGCTTTCTAAGAGAGGGCTTTTGAGTGTTGTAATATAATTGGTCATTGCTAACCGAATAGGGATTAATTGGTGACAGAGAAATGTATGGTAGATGGGGTATTGGTATAGAGTCTCTTCGATTATATATAAATGAAAATTGTGTAGTTTTGATACGGAGATGAATGATGGGGTTTATAAAATTGTCAGTAATCTTCTTGTTGCCAAATTTGATCTTTCTGTACAGGATAGCAAATATGGATACGGAAAACGAATTCCTTGAAACTCTAGTGGATCATTTTCTAGCAAACATCCGTAGGACATATGTTCGTGCTCCAGAGCCAGAGAGCTTGAGTAGTGTTAGAAACCAGGCTAAAAAGTTGGAAGAGTATCTGAGAAGCAACAGTAATCATCCCACTGTTGCTGCCATGATTGAAAATGCTTTGTCGAAATTTGAATTTGAGGTAGACTTCCCATTTTTTGATCTGATGCTAAGACAATCTGGGACATAAAACATAAGCTCTAGTAATTCATAAATCGTATTTATATCTCAGTGTTTTGTGAATTGATTCTTCAGGAAGATCAGTGGAATGGGAAAATGAGAATGGCTGATGAATTGCGGCAAAAAGGTACCCAGCAGCACTTCCCATGATTATTTTATGGGCTTAGTAATGCAGGACCTAAATGGCAGAAGCCATTAAAGGTCTATAAGAGACGAGGCAAAGAAGGTTCCAAGGCTCAGGCTTTGATCTGGCATTTCGTAGACGATGATGTGTCTACATGGGATCTTGCTTGATGCAGGCATCAGCAAGATTTGCCTAGCTTTTGGAAAGATTATGATTTCTTTCTTCTTTGGGATTTGTTTTGTTATTGGGAGTCTTTTAAGTTCTAGGATATTAGGGTTACTTGATCCTAATTGTTTTAGGTTTTCTTTACCTCTCTATATATAGAGGTCTTTTGTAGTCTTTTGTTCTCATAGTGGAATTAATAAAAGTTTGAGAGCTTAGCTTTCTATTCGGGTTTGTGTGATGCAGCCTACCCTCTGGTGTGATGCCTGAGGTTCTACTGGTGTGATATCAGTAGTTTTCATTCTTATCCTTCATAGTTTCTGTAACCTAGTTCCTCCTGTGTTGAAGATATCTAATAAGCCCTAGTATTTAAGTTCTTAAGTTAATGGTGCTGCGTTACTTAGCTTTTGGTATCTTGTAGTTTGCAGAATGTGTAATGTATTCCTGTTAGCAACATAACATTACTGTTTTTTGTGCAGGAAATGGGTGTATGCAGGGTAAAAAATTCAGAGACGCTGTGAGGGAATATACATATGCACTCGAGTGGAACCCCATGGACTCCAAGGTAAAATATATTGGGTTGTGTTTAGCACAGTTAGAGATCCTTAGTACATTTATTGTTGTGGGTGCAAAATATTGGGTTTTGTGGTGGGTCTCTGCTTAAGGCCATCTCCAATGCATGATTTTAATTTTTAAACTTAGTTTTATAAACTTTTTGTCAAGACTCAACTCCAATTGATGGAATAGAACATAGCAGTTCTATTTTAAAGTTCCAAAGGTTCAAATTTTGAACATGATACAGAAGAACATTTGGTTGCTCAAGCTAAACGCAAAGTTGGGCCCCCATGTATATTGTTGATTGGAGTTGATTTGGTTACACAACATATTATTTAGATGAATAATGGTCAAGGGGGTTGCATTTTCCAGAACAAACTGTTTCGCGGTTGTTCTGACATTCTTTTATTTGGTCTGAAGTTTCTCTGAGATGCTTGTATCAACAGTTTTGAGAGGAAAGCGATTTGTGATGGCCTATGTTTATGTTTGGTTACATTTCATTATTTTTGGTTAGTGCCAATAAGTGCGTCCTCTATTAATAAGAACTGATATCAATAGCATGTTTGTTAAAACTATTTCTATATATTGTTTGTTGTGTATCTTTGGAATGAAAGGGTGTTGCTTTCCTGTTTTATGGTTTCACTAGCTTGTTTAGTTGTAGACTTGTAGTCTTGTGAGGACAGTGTCTTGCATGCATGGGATTATAGGATTTGATGCATGCTGAAGCTTGGAAAAAGGTTTACACTCATTGTTTCAAGCTGAGATTTAAGCTTCAAGTCTTACTGTTTTAGGTGCTAATGGAAAAGTTAGGCTGGTTTTGTAAATGCAGAATGACATGGTTGATGAGGTCAATAGACGAAAGAATAACTGTGCTAAAATATATTGGGTTGTGTTTAGCACTGTTGAAGATGGCCTTAGTACATTTGCACCCTTAGTACACTTACTGTTCATGAAATTCAGTATTTTTATTTTTTTTCAGGGTTTATCCACTTTGTCCTTTTCACAGCTAATATACTAAAATTGCTCACATAAGTTTTCACTTTCTCCTATGTCTATTTACTGTAGGCCTACTCCAGCAGATCGCTTGCTTTTTATATGTTGGGAATGGACATTGAAGCACTGGATGATGCAGAGAAATGCGTTGAGATCGATCCGAAGTTTTCAAGAGGGTATCTCCGGAAAGGGTCAGTTTTGTTGAGAAACAAAGAATTTGCAAAAGCTCTGGAAACCTTCCAAGAGGGTTTGGAATGTGATCCGACTGACCAGTACTTGAACCGAGGTGTGCGGAAGTGTTTGGAGCACACAGTGAAGAATGGCAACGGGGTAACTAGTGGGAACCAGGCTGGTGAGATAGTTAAGGGTGGAAGTAGGGTGGGTCAACAAAACGGATCAGCAATACAAGAGGTAAAATCTTGTAAATATTTTCTCATCATTTCATAAAATATTCTACACTTTTCACAAAGTGATCTTCCCTTACTGATTGTGTTATTTTCTTCTAGGTTGACATGCCTTGTGTTGAAACTGTTACTCCCAAGCCTGGAACTTTTGTATTGAAGCTGTCGAATGTGATCTTGACTGCTGAAGTTGTAGCGGTTATCACTGATAATCTGAGACTAAGGTTGCCGAGTCTGATCAGTTCCTTCATAGCAGTGTGCGGACACGTTGAGGTCTTGAGGCATCATCAGTTGGCCCAGAATAAGTCCACATTGATGAAACTTTTATGTGCAAGCTTGATGTTCATGTGTATTCTGATAGAGTATCTTGCTCATGTGCTGCATAAAAATGTTGGAAATCTGGAGAATTTTGGAAGGGAAGCCTGGCCGTTTCATGTTGCTGTGGTGATTGCTTCACTACTCCTCAACGACTGAGGCTGATCACTGAGGCTGAATATTTTTTTTTGGGGGTTAGAGATCCTATGTTAGAGATGTTGTTCGTGTCTTTAGTTCTCAATGTCTCTCAGTTTAAAGTTTGCTGGGGTTCATACTGTGTACCATTTTGTCATTGACTGTAACTACCACTGTGCAAAATTAACAGGGCACTAACACTAAACAGTTCCATGTTTTGATAAATACATTGCTGAACAGTTGCTGTAGGAATTCCTTGTCCATTACTGTATGGTCCTCTCTTTAGTGTTGCTTTGATTTTGTTTCTTTTAGGGTTCAACACAGATTGTCTGACACAACTAGCCGCTTCTGATTCTGAAGCCAACACAACCCTTTGTTTTATATTGTTTGTCAAAATGTTATGTGTATGACAAGGTGTGCAAAGTGCAATAGAGGTTAATGAAACACAGCTATATTAAATGTGTATCAATCAAGTACATTTTGTGAAAGAAAGAAATCACGTACATAGCTTTTGTGACATAATCTAAACCATTTGAGTTTCACAATAGGAATTCAACACTTTGAAGCTCAATTGGTGCAGCTTCATGCCCTCCTTCTCTTATAGCCATTAGTTCACTCATTTCCCCTCCCAAATAGGCTTTGATGAAAGCAACCACAACTCCAACAAATTTTCTCATGGGTTCCCTAGACTTGTCTTTTTTGCACAAACAATATGTAGCCTTCCCCCTAACCCCCTTTGTCTCATCATCAAGCATATCAACATGCCCATAGTCCTTGGCCACAAAGTAACAAGCCGGTTTTCGACATTCGTTGAAGAAGTCCTCATGGTTTACAACCATTGGAGCACAAGCAGGAAATAAATGTCATCTCTTCACTTCACCCAAACCAGTACCAATCACCATTACTGCCATGCCGTCGAGATCAAAAGAATGAGGGACATAGGTTAGTACTGGTGGAGGGGTCTGTTTTCCCTTGTCCATTCCATCAACTGGGTCGATACCTATTAATGCTGAAAATTTCAAGCTAGTAGTGATGTTTTCTTTCCCTACTGCTAGTGCACAAGAAACTTTGCCTCGGCTGTGCCCAGCGAGTGCTTGCTTGTTTAGATTTGCATGAACATGGGGTGGAAGCAAGGATTGAAGTCCTTCTGGTAACCAGTTTGTTATTGCAGTTGTGGACTTGACCTCATCACTTGTATCTGATCCGGCTATTGTATACAACTGTTGGAGCACAAAGAGTACTTACTTTTACACACACCTACCTTAAGCAACTGCTCTAAGCTTAAGCAGCCTTGAACCACAACAGGAAACCTTCGAATCATGAACAATGAAATTGAGTATAGCTTATTGTTGTATAGGAGCTTACAATAGGCAATATCAAACCAAGTAAGAAATGGAAAAAATACGAGTCTGGAAGCACCAATGGTGCCTGCTTCCAGCCTCTATGTAAACGACATGCCCACGTAGAAATAGAAAAGATCATGCTCTCCAGTCTCCACACTCCAAGAAGACTAACATACTATTAAAATGTCTCCCAGCGATTATATTAGATCTATGGTCTACTTTAAGGCTAAAACTCTGTACTAAACAGACGGTACAAAAATATTTTGATCACACTTCTGTCTTTCCAGTTTTCCAGTATAAGAAATAGCATAATTAAAGGTTAGTCACTGATAGCAATCTACTCAACAAATAGGGCTGTTATCCACAACAAGAGAACAAAACAAAATTTCCCAATTCCCTTTACACAGTACCTAGTTGTGTGTATGTTCTATTAGTAATGGGCAGTAATCTCATAAACAGTTAATCACTACTTGCAAGTGAAAATAATAATAAGGGCCTTCCGATGAACACCCTTTCTGTTTTCCTGAGCTGTACCTTCTGAAACTTGACACACTGTAATAACCCTCTTTTCTAGTCCTGATTACCTCATATTCCCAGCCATTCTACTAGTTAGGCTCTGTTAATTAGCATTGCTAAGCTTCCCAATCAATGTCTACTTAACCTAACAACCATACCACATGCCCACCAAAACTTACATCCAGAAAGCTATTCATCTAATGTTTTTTAAAAGCTCTTTCTACCATCAGAGTCAATGCCAAGACGATTCATACCTATTGAAAACCAAAACAGAAGAAGACCTAACAAGCTAGCTTTAAACAGTGTACATTCTAAATAAATTACTCTTCAATACTTGAGTAGACATTAATGTATTATCCTCACAATAGATTACAATTACTTTTGATATGAAATCTGTGAAGTGCAAACCTTAAAAATAAAAATAAACGTACAAACATAGGATCTTACTAACACAAAACAAAAGAACACAAGGACGATAAGAAATCCGAAAGCAACTATAAAAGTTCCTGAAAATATGTCCAGGCACAGCGCCTAAAGCTAAGAACAATCAAAAGCAATCTCACACATAAAACAAAACAATAGTAAAAGCATTATAATCATAGCAAGTAAAACGAAGATCCTCATCAAAGAGTGATAATTCTCATAACAGAACATTGTTCTCTATGATTAGATTGCTGATCTAACTGTTATATGACACACTAATCCTTCAAATGAAGGCAAAGGACCCAAAGTCCAAACAAAATGGCATCATCGTCCATGCCATTCAAAACATGAAAAGAAAATGACAACTTACTTTAAAAGAAAATACCTCTTGAGTTTACACTAGAGTGAAAGTAAAGACAAGAAGTGGTTAGTACAAGACTTGCACAGTCCCATAAATCGCAGCTCAATGGTAACACAGTCGAGGCATATTAGACATTTACATGTGAGAATACACTACTTCTCATCTACGATACCTACTAGGATCAAACTCACCAGGTAGGGCTATGGATTAACACGGATCATACCACATGCATGTTTAATAGACAGCAACAGACTAGTGCACCAACTGTTGTGAAAAGTTTCACCCCAGAGACTCCTCTCTTGTTCCCTGCTTGCTTACCATGGGATTAGACACATCCATTCTACAAGGGACTCAAGGAATTCTAACCTTTACCCATTTGACTCCACACGAAGCAAAACCATTTTTATGACAAAAACTACCATCACTGGTGGCCGGTAGGTGAGAAAGTAGATTAAAACAAATTAAAGAACACAGAAACAATCATTATCTCCTATACGATTTCGTATATGATAAAGTAGTATTTGGTAGCATCAAACCTTCTGTTTTCACAAAAGAACCAAACAAGATAAATAGAACAAATCAGGTGATGAATGTAGAAGAAAATTTCCGAGAACCATTTTTTCGGTCAGCTCAAAGGGTGAAATTGAACATAAGTATTGCGATGTAGGAAAACACAAGGCTTGCATGAGTTCAAGCAGTGAAATCTGAATGGTTTCTAGGCTTATTATAAGTGCATAAAATTCACCAAATCAAACGAACAAAAGCAATAGATCAGCTCAAACAATCAAGCTGAGTGTTTCTATCGAGCATATAAACAATTAAGTTGAACATCATAATTAAAAACCAGAAATTCAACGCCCAGTTACAGAGGAAACCACAACAACATCAATTTGGATGTATTGACTTTAGCAAGTTCATTCTACAGCCAGTGACGGATCTAGGATCCGAAAATGGCTAGGCTAAATATAAGAGCACAAAAACTTTGCACCTTGTGTATTTGAATGTCATTTTCTTGTACCAAGGGATAGGTCCTGCGAGAATATCTTACTCTTTTGAGAGGAAGCTTGACAGAAGATGCATTTGATGTATAATGTGACTTAAATTTTATGTTTTGCGTCTTCACAGTATAGCAGACCTTCGTCATCATTCATCAATATCTATGACTTAACCATAAGTAGTTTGCATTTCGAAAGACCACAGCATACATTTTAAACTGGAACCAGACTTCATTCTCTATAACTTGCTCTAGATAATATTGATGGGAAGATAAACCTTATTACCACGCATCCCGGCCTACTTCTGGATTTGAATGAGTGAACCACAACAGAAATTCATGGAATGCTCTCTCAGTATAACCCAATATCATTGAAAAGTACTAGGTTCAACTTTTTTGGGTGATAAACCAAAGTTTTTGAAGCTAAAAAAACAGTTGAAATAAATTAGACTACAAACTCAGATTCAAGCCAATACTAAAAAATGAGGAGTTAGACTAAACTTATTTGATTAACTATCACATCATATCTCTGCCCATATCTGGAACCTAATTTAAAACCCTTGAAAAATATATAGCAGCGGTACACTTAGACTGGGGGACGCAACTGATATGTATTTCTGCTTCTCTATCCAAACAAATAATCACTTCCACCAGGATGTCACCGTGGCAAATCAACCTTGGTTGCGGTTTTCCTTCAAACGCCACTGCGATGCTAGGCTCAAAGATAGTGTAGTCAAGTCTAAGACCTGGGGTGATATTAGCTTTACGAATTACCAATTCTAAGACAAACCTCAGCTAATTCAAAGCATCTCTCTGGACTAAATATTGATTTAGTGCAGCTACCAATCCTACCATGCTTAGTGTATATTTGATTCCAAAACTAGTTATTAGTTATAGGGATGGGGTTTTGGCGTTAACATTGTGTATTGCAAAAAAGACACAAATTGGAAATACAATAAGAACATAAGCAACTAATTAGGAGTATTGCAGAGAGTTTCTTGTATTGCAGAGACTAAAAACTCGCAGCATATCAATTCAGATTAGCTAGTCAAGCTTTAATTACACGCTTATATCTTTCTGCATTAAGGAAAATTGGAAAAATACACAGAAAGTTACATCAAACTTTCAACCAAAGCAGTTAAATCAATCAATTCTTGAACAATATCTCATGTTCTATAAACCATCTGGGGATGGCATTCATTCTGTATGTTCAATGTTCTGTTCACTAAATCCCCATCTACTGAAGGGGAAACATAGACTAAACCACTACACAATCCAGAATAAATCCACTATAACGTTCTCATAATCTAATACTATGATTGCAGAGAGAATAGTATAAACAAGACAATTCTATTCAATACCCAGATTGCAGAAACGATTTATTATAAGAACATTAGAAATTTAGAGAAAAAGGATATAGAGGAATACCTCTCTGTGAATTCAGAAACGTGGGTTGACTTGGAGTGGAGATCAGAGAGCTAAAGCTTAAGACTTTAGTGGTGGCGCTGGAGACTACCGAGCTAAAGCTCAAGACTTTGTTTCTTGTTGGGTCTGATAAATTTTGTTCCAGGGTTTATATAGGTTTAGTAAAAGCCAACACAACTAGCCGCTTCTGATTTTGAATCCCAAGGTTTGTTTTATATTGTCTGACAAAATGTTTTGTGTATGACAAGGTGTGCAATAGAGGTTAATGAAACACAGCTATATTACATGTGTATCAAGTACATTTTGTGAAAGAAAGAAATCAAGTACATAGCTTCTCTGACATATTCTAAACCGTTTTGAGTTTTTTTTTTTTTTCACACAAGGAATTCAACACTTTGAAGCTCAATTGGTGCAGCACTTTGAAGCTCAATTGGTGCAGCACTTTGAAGCTCAATTGGTGCAGCATCATACCCTGTTCACTCCTATCCCCACCCAAATAGGCTTTGATGAAAGCAACCACAACTCCTGCAACAAATTTTCTCATGGGTTCCCTAGACTTGCCATTTTAGCACAAACAATATGTAGCCTTCCCCCTAACCCCCTCTGTCTCATCATCAAGCATATCAACATGCCAATAGTCCTTGGCCACAAAGTAACAGGCCGGTTTTCGGCATTCATGGAAGAAGTCCTCATGGTTAACACCCTTTAGAGCACAAGCAGGGAATAGAGTGTTTCTCTTCACTTCACCCAAACCAGTACCAATCACCATTACTGTCATGTAGTCGAGATCGAAAGAATGAGGGGCATAGGTTAGACTGGTGGAGGGGTCTGTTTTCCCTTGTCCATTCCATCAACTGGGTCTATGCCCTATTAAGGCTGAAAATTTCAAGCTAGTAGTGATGCCTTCTTTCCCTAATGCTAGTGCAAAAGAAACTTTGCCTCCTCGGTTGTGCCCAGCGAGTGCTAGCTTGTTTAGATTTGCATGAACATGGGGTGGAAGCAAGGATTGAAGTCCTTCTGATAACCAGTTTGTTATTGCAGCTGTGGACTTGATCTCATCACTTGTATCTGATCCAGCTATTGTATACAACTGTTGGAGCACAAAGAGTAATTACTTAATTATCAGTGACTACTTTTGGTCTAAGAATATTGCTACATGTAACATCACAATCTGAACACAGGCCTTCTAGCTAGAATGTAAAAAGGACAAAGGAAACATGGAGGTTTCTGGACTTGTATGACCGCAAACTAAAAGGACAGTATTTAGAGCCAAGCATTTTTCACAAGGAATATTGAGCCACTTGGTTCTTTTCTGTTCATACAATACCAACTGAACATGTCCGAATGTTAATTCTGCTTCCAATAATTTGTTAGTTGAAAGGGAAAGCATATTATTCACATAATTTGCTTCTTGTAGGTGTTATCTTAAAGCTTCAAGCTATCTTGGAGAGTAAGGCAACATATGAAGTGAGGGTGACTTGAAGGTAACCAACATATGAAATCTGTCTTCATGTATTAACATGTAGTTAGACAAAACGGAGGACTCTAAAACTTTGAGGCAAAGAAATAAATAAATACAGACATATATTAACATGTGCATATTGAACCTCATAATTAACCCAACAAAGAAGTGAGTAATGAGGATGGAGGTTTCGAACTTAGGCATTTCTGGTAGCCAGGTTCATAAGCTTTAATAAATATTCAACAATCACTCGGCTCCAAAAGCTTAAATAGTTAGAGGATGATGAACCGGTACCGACAATGTCAATTAACAGCGAATAACAAATAATCATGTAAACTCTGTAAGCGAATATATAATTGGCAAGACAAAAATATGCCAAAATGGATAAAGCTAATCATGTCTGACTGAACCTGTACAGAATTGTGAAGTGTTCATATCATTAAGTTTTGAGAGAGAGATAGTACTCGCCTGAGGGGCAATGATGATGAAGCCATGAGAGGCGATGTGTTGGATAAGCTGAGAGTAGAAAGAGTTGGAGAGAAGAAAACCATGGAGGAGGAGCAGCACCGGGAACTCTCCAGCTTCGCAAGGCAAGTCAATCAAAAGCTGCTTTGGAGGCCGAAGCGAAACAGTTGAAGAAGACTTGGTGCTGCAGCATCCACTACTACTCTCTGCTGCCTCAACTGTTTGGATTTTGGAACTCTACCCTGTACTTTCCAAGCTCAAAAACGTTTGAACAAGATGAAGTAGACATGACTGGAATTGGAGCATAAATATCAAAGCAAGTGGCATTTATAGCCTCACTTGTGAGTCTGTGACAGAGAGAACGTTTGTCTTAGATATTTTCGAGGCAAATCATGATATGGATTCAGTTTCAAGGCCTAACATATTGTCAAAGACATTCAACTACCTTGCCATAGTTGGATGGATATTCATACCCAAAAGCTCTCTACTGCTGGCGGTATGGCCATTCATGTCCTCCAGGTTCACAAAGAGAACGTCACCAAGTAATTACTCTTCATGTCCTCAAGCATTCATTAAAAAAGTAGCTTCATATTATCAACACATTCAACACCAACTGCTATCAACAAATTAACCAAAATGCAACAAAAAGAAGAAGCAAGGTTTGTTTATGAAAAGGATAATTACAAAGTAAATTTTATTTATGCTTTGAACTTTATTTCTTATTGACCATCCATCTTCATCTGGAGAAGATGAATAAACGTATTACCAAGTAATCCAAATTTTATAAATAAAGAAAATTAAATTTTATTATTGACCAAATTTTATTATAAATAAAGAAAGAGATTTATAAAAATAAATGAACTTTATTTCTTATGATGTATATATAACAACTCTATTTATATGACCATGATTTGATTTCGTCTGTGATTGTTTCAATGGAGATTGGTATTGTATTGTAGCTTTAGATGTTTCTACTGTTATACTACAAATAAAAAAATATGAACAGTTCATTTATTGTAAGACTCTTAGTACTAGTTTTATGTGTAACCTTAGTTTTATCATCCGGTAGTTCAGTGTCAAATACAGAGCAAATTCCATGAAAGATGGGCACAAGACAAGTAAAAATGGCTAGGATAACTATAAGAGCACAAAAACTTTGCATCTTGTGTATTTGAATGTCATTTTCTTGTACCAAGGGAGGATAGGTGCTGCGAGAATATCTTACTCTCTTGTGAGGAAGCTTGACAGAAGATGCATTTCAAGAGACCACAGCAAACATGTTAAACTGGAACCAGACTTTCATTCTCTATAAGCTGATTCAAACTATTATAGGCATGATGACGATCACGCCTCTTAAGAAGAAATAACATGATACTAAGACACCACAAACTAGGATCTGTGAGGGTTGAAAAAGTTTGAGAAATTTGAGATGATGCAGCTCTTACCAAGATGATATAGGTATTGACAATTGGAGCTCTTGCAAATATATTGCAGATTCTCAAGCATTTTTCTGATTCCGTCTACTAAAAAAACGTGGATAATACCTTTAGGGCAGCGCCAACACAGTGACCAATATGATATTGCCCGTATGCAAAGTTTCCCAGGTACTCGTTTCAGATTAGTATTCCATACTCAAAGTTAAACCAAACCAAGAAGATCATTAAAAAAAATAAAAAATTAAAAAATAAAAATAAAAAAATAAAAAATCCCAAACCAAAAAGGCAATCAATCTCTATGAGTTTTAAACCAAATGTCAAAGTCCATTCTTTGTACACAGTACACTCATACAGTCTTATCATGGTCACCATATATTCGTCTACACACAGTCTATATATGACACACTATGACAGACAAGCAACATACCTCAAGCAATTACACAATTTTCAGATTTACACAACACACGCATATAATAGTGGTATATATTCCAACGATCCTCATGGTAGTAATAGCAAAGCTAAGACTGTAATTGAGCTAACGACCAACAATAAAGTATCAACTTATCAACTCCTCTTTAAGTGTTGATGTCTTGGTAATTTAGGTGTTCAATAGTTTAAATTTTAGAGATGAGTCATGAGTAACAAGAAGAGGGTCTCCATGAGCATCATGTACATCACAGAAATGCATAGGCTGTTCCAGTTAGTTTGAATATTACTTTGAACAACATCCATCAAGTGATCTTAATGCCTAATCAGGGTTGATACCTCTGATCCGTTTGTCATTATAGCTCCTACGACCCTTTATAGGTCTATTGTTCAATACCAATACACACACCTACCTTAAGCAACTGCTGTAAGCTTGTGCAACCTTGAACCCCAACAAGAAACCTTTCTAATCATGAACTATGAAATTGAGTATAGCTTATTACTGTAGAGGAGCTTAGTCAGCTTACAATAGGCAGTATCAAACCAAGTAAGAAATGGAAAAAGTACGAGTCTGGAAGCACCAATGCTGCCTGCTTCCAGCCTCTATGTAACTGACATGCCCATGTAGAAATAGAAAAGATTATCCCACTCCAAGAAGACTAACATACTATTAAAATGCCTCCCAGGGATTATATTAGATCTATAGTCTACTTTAAAGCTAAAACTCTGTACTAAAGAGACGGTACAAAAAAAAAAGAACGTCATTGGTCGGAAAGTAATGTGTCTTAATGTCCAGATTACAGAAAACTGGTATCCTAACTGGCAGCTCCCTTTCTCTATATACTGAACAGGGACCAAACGGCCACCCAACTCACTTTGAGGTGAGTTAAATGAAACAATATAATTGAAGTGTTGTTCTTTGAACACACTTCTGTCTTTCCAGTTTCCAGTATAGGAAATATCACAGCATAAATTGCATAATAAAGGTTAATCAGTGATAGCAATCCACTCAACGAATAGGGCTGTTATCCACAACAGAGAGAACAAAACAAAATTTCCCAACTCCCTTTACACAGTACCTAGTTGTGTGTATGTTCTATTAGTAATGGGCAGTAATCTCATAAACAGTTAATCACTACTTGAGCTGCGAGAATATCTTACTCTCTTGTGAGGAAGACAGAAGGTGCATTTCAAGAGACCACAGTAAACATGCCAGACTTTCATTCTCTATAACATGCTCTAGATAATATTGATGGTAATACCTTGTTACCACGAATCCCGGCTTACTTCCCAATTTAAGTGAGTGAAGCACAACAGAAATTCATCAAATGCTCTCTCAGTTTAAACCCAAAATCATTGAAAAGTACTAGGTTCCATTTTTTTGGGTGATAAACTAAAGTTTTTGACGCCAAAAAAACAGTTTAAATAAATTAGACTACAAACTCAGATTCAAGCCAATATTACAAATGAGGCGGTACACTAAAATTACTTGAATAACTATCACATCATATTTCTTCCTATATCTGGAACCTAATTTGAAACCCTTGGAAAATATATAGCACCGGTACACTTAGACTAGGGGACGCAACTGATATGTATGTCTGCTTCTTTATCCAAACAAATCATCACTTCCACCAGGATGTCACCCAGGCAAATCAACCTTGGTTGCGGTTTTCCTTCAAACGCCACTGCGATGCTCTGCTCAAAGATAGTGTCGTCAAGTCTAAGACCTGGGGTGATATTAGCTTTACGAATCACTGTTTCTAAGACAAAGCTCAGCTAATTCAAAGTATCTCTCTGGACTAAATATTAATTTAGTGCAGCTATCATGCTTAGTGTATTCTTGATTCCAAAACTAGTTATTAGTTATAGGGATGGGGTTGCTGTTAACATTGGGTCATGACTTATTTAGTTTGCTTTGAAGCTGTCGATGTATCTATTGGAAATACATAATAAGAACACAAGCAACTAATTAGGAGTAAAAGGAAAATAAAAGGTATCAATAACAGAAAACTGGCGAGTGTTGTAAACCATATGGGGATGCCATTCATTCTGTAAGTTCAATGTTCTGTTTTCCCCATCTACTGAAGGGGAAACATAGACTAATCCACTACACTATTCCAAATTGAATCCACTATAACGTTCTCATAATCTAATACTATGATTGCAGAGAGAATAGAATAAACAAGACAATTCTATTCAATACCCAGATTGCAGAGACGATTTATTATAAGAACATTATAAATTCAGAGAAAAAGGATATAGAGGAATACCTCTCTGTGAATTCAGAAACGTGGGTTGACTTGGAGCGGAGATCAGAGAGCTAAAGCTTAAGACTTTAGAGGTGGCGCCGGAGACTGCCGAGCAAAGCTAAAGACTTTGTTTCTTGTTGGCTCTGATAATATTCGTTCTAGGGTTTATATAGGGTTTAGTAGAAGCCAACACAACTAGCCACTTCTCATTCTGAATCCCAAGGTTTGTTTTATATTGTCTGACAAAATGTTACGAGTACGACAAGGCAACAAAGGTTAATAAAACACACAGCTATATTACATGTGTATCAATTACAATTTGTGAGAGAAAGAACTACTACATAGCTTCTGTGACATCAGCTCTGTGACATAATCTAAAACCATTTGAGTTTCACAATAGGAATTCAACACTTTGAACTCCATTGGTGCAGCCTCATGCCCTGCTTCAGTCTTATCCCCACCCAAATAGGTTTTGATGAAACTAACCACAGCTCCTCCAACAAATTCCCATTTTTGCACAAACAATATATAGCCTTCCCTCTAACCCCTTTTGTCTCATTTTCAAGCATATCAACATGCATGTAGTCCTAGTCCACAAAGTAAGAATAAAATACCAAGCTAGTCTTTAGGATTAAGTTCCACCTGTAAGCAAATGTGATCGATATATTGGAACATCATTCAGTCACAAAGCAATGGGTAACGGCACAAAGGACACTTGTAATGGGTCTCGAGCCACCGGAGAATGCAATCGCCATGAAAAATGTGTAAGCATGGGAAGCGAGTAGCTAGTAAACCGTCCTCAAAGTCGTCCATACAAATACCACAGGACGCGTCAACTCTCACTCTCTCCAACCCCTCAATGGCTGATTTAGTAGCAGGCTTAGGCCTAGGCTTGCTAAATGATTCCTCGTCTAATTCCCTCGCAATCCTAGCATCATGTTCGTCTGTAATGGGAAGATCAATTCCAATACGTCTAATCCTGAAAAGCTTTCGAGAAAAGGCCCAACGATCGAACAATTTCAATGCCTCATGGTAGATGTCCGCATTAATAAAAGCACAATTACCATCAGCAGCAACTGTCTCAAATATTTTGGCAACAATGGGTGGCTGCTCATTTTGCGGAACATCCAGGCTTCTAAGAACTTGGGTGATCATAGTTGGTTGCAGCTCGCAATGACTAGGAATTGTAAGTAATCGTGGCTCAGTTTTGAGGTGGATTTGTTCAGCATCAGGCTCAGTTTTGTGGCGTAGAACTTCACCATTCTTCAGCAATGAACCAGATTGGTTTGACTTGTAGAAATTGAATTGGATCTCAAGCGTGGATGATGGTGCCGGTGTGCATATTTTTGATTCAATTCGAGTATAATAAGAATACTGGTATTTGGTCACCGAAGAAGAAGTGTCGTCGGCATGATCTGCATCATCGTGAGGCATTGGATGTCGGCACAAAGGACACTTGTGATCCTTCTGCAGCCACCGGAAAATGCAATTTCCATGAAAAATGTGAAAGCAGGGCAAACGAATAGCCATAACACCTTTGTCAAATTCCTCCATGCAAATACCACATGATCTATTAAGTCTCACTTTCTCCAACTCGTTCACCATGGCTGACATGCTTGCAGGATTAGGGTTAGGATTACGATTCACGACATATATGTTCACTTGGATAAGAAAAGCGTCTTCAGCTATAGTAGCAAGCACAGTGAATATTTTGGCAACAGTGTCTCGATGCTTCTCTTGTGGAAGAGGCACAAGGCTTTCAAGAACCTTCATGATCATGTTCTGGGCAAATTTAAGCTTCCTACACCCTGAAAGGTACTTCTTCATCTGTGAATAGGCTTGACAAGACATAGATGCTTTAAACAAGTGTTTAACACGGTAGCCTGTTCTCTTCAAACCACCAGTGGCACCAACACAATTACAAAGCATCGATGGCAACTCGTCGCGGCGGAGCGTAAGGACTCTACTTAATTCATTTTTCGAGAGTTTGGGATCTTGGTGTGGCATGAACAGATTGAACTGGATGGGTAGCACATCATCGCTGCTAATTGTTTCAATATTCATGAAGGGTGAGCATCTTTTCCACTTAACTTGGGTGTAATACTGACGATGGAAATCTGACATGTTCTGCTACAACTTTGGCACGCTTTAGGGGTTTACTGGAACACAAGTGACCGAGAAGTGATACATATATGTAGGTGATGAGAGAGCACAACATACATTTCCTACTCCTAATAGGACACGGATTCCCTTTCCAGAATAGAGTTCTAGGTAGACCTGCAAATGGACTAGATCTAGAGCAGATTGACCTAGATCCGGATCCGTAATAGAAATTTTGGATCTAGATCCGACCCATTACTCGTCGGATCATTGATAGCTCGATCCAAATCCGGATCCGGCAGGTTAACAGATACCCGACTTGTTAATCTGATATGTTTATAATAATAAATAATTTCAAATTTTAAATAGGATCTAAGAGCTTGCCGTTGTTAAGCTTGAAATGATCTGATCTTCCCCTTTGAGGTTGCGAGACTAGGCCCAAAGTTTTTCTTAGATAGACTTTGTTGTGATAGAGAGGCTCCGACCATGCAATATCAATACTAAAAGGACTTAGTAGTGTGCATGGTGTGGGAGCTAGTGTAACACCCCGGATATAATTTTTACCAATTTACCGAATTTTCTACGAGTTACTAAAGAATTTAACCGTGTTAAGTAACTTGGTAAGTTAACGCTCAAGTTTATTTTCGAGTTTTTCTTAAAATATTAAATTCTTCTTTTAAAGCCCTGATGTCGTAGCATGCGACAATACGAGTTGACCAATGTCCTCGGATTATTTTTAAGAGCTTCAAACTATTTTCTATAATTTATAATAGGTCTTTGATCTTCAATCATGCTGTCCATTTCTTTTGTTAAACAGGGGAAGACTGGTCAGACTGGTCAGACCTAGTCAAAGAACCCAACTTTGTTTGACCGAGCCCAACCGAGTCCCTCTCCTTCTCTCGCTCGTCGTCCGCCTTCTCCGGCGCAGCGGCGACGACTCCGGCCACCTCCCACCGCAAAACCATCACCAAATCACTCCTCTCTCTCTCTCTCTCTCCTCTATCTAACCCAGTCCATGAAACTCACGTGCAGTTCGATCCAAAGCCGAGAGAAGCCTTGACTGTTTCTGGCGAGTCCTCAAGTTTCCGGCCTCAACTTGACGAGTAGATGGTAGGGTTAGCTTCCTCTCTTCCTTCCTCACATTCAGGTGTCTCTCTTTTCTTGAATCGAGCTCCAAATTGGAAATCCCTAATTCTGCCTTTTCTAGGTTTTGATCGTGATTTTCCGGCGATGGGTTCCGGGAGCTCCACCGAGCCCTACAGTTTTCGTTAGGAGTAGACGCCATTTGGAGGAGTTTTTGGAGCAACTACGTCGATTTGGGGTCGAGACAGAAGCTTTGAGTGCTCTCCCGATCACGATAGTTGTTTTTGAGCGACCGACCTTCCGATTTGGTCTTAGGTGAGATGATCCCTCTCTGAGTTACTAAGTTGGTATGTGGTGTCTGATTTGGAGTTGGTTGGTGTTGATTCATTGTTTTGGATTGTTACTTGCCGATTTGGACTCGGGGCTGCAAGCAGGATTTTGGCAGGAAGAAGCTAGGTTGTTTTCGGTGATGGAGGCATCTCAGCAGTGGCTAAGGTGAGGGAATCTATTGTTTTAGCTGCTGTTGGTTTCAAGCCGGTTTAAGGTAAGCTTAGTCTTTGGAGCTTTTGTGTTGGATGGTGAAGTCTGTGTTGATGAATTGTGGCTGAAATTGTGGTGATCTTTTGTTGTATGTCAATAACTTGGAGATTGGAGGATATAGGGAGACTATGGCGAAATTCCGGCAAGCTGTCGGAATCAGGTAGAATATTCCGGCGAGGGTAGCAGAATCCGGCAGAGAGCCGTGGAGGTAGTCTTCGACTCTTCATTTCTGTTTTGTGACGTAGTTTCAGAAATAGAATAGTTTGGTTGCTGTCGGGAACTTGCTAATTTAGGAAGTTCCCATTTTAGGAAACTTTCCCTTTATGGAAACCCTTTTGGGTGTCCTTAGTAAATTTTGGGGTGAAGTTGTGTAGAGAGGAAATGAAGGAAATTGTTGGTATTGTAGGTGGCATGCATGAACGTGGGGGACCATGAAATAATTTTGGTAATATGAGCACTATCCATAGTAACTCTAGAATCTAGACCAGATTACTATGTGATGAATTTGGAAGTAAATTGGTTGATGCGTTAAAGGCATGGAAATTAATTGTGACTTCGATTCCAGGTTAAGGTTTTAATTGGAGGCAGAGCTCGAGGAATAGTTCGAGCATTAGAAGCTTGGATCTAATAATGTGAGTGAACTTTTGTTTTATATAATATGCATACAAATGGTTTATTGTTGATAAATTTCTTTTGGTTGGAGCATATGACATCATTTTTAATTTGACGATTTTATTTATTGTTGGAGAATAACCGAAAGTGAGTTTCGGTGAATATATATTCATATATGGGTAATTATGAGGATAGTATATATATAAATGCTAGCTAGCCATACGTGTTTTTCCGCCATAATGAGGTAAAATTCCACTATGGCACGACGTAAGCGTGAGACACAAGCGTCGTAGCCCTATATGAAAACTTTTCATATAGGGGATATGCACGTATATACACCCGTCTTTCCACCATAATGAGGTAAAATTCCATTATGGCGCGACGTGAGCGTTAGACGCAACGCAAGCGTCGTAGCCTTATATGAACTTCTATTTTTCCTATTTTTTTCATAGAATTCTAAAAGGAATATGACGAGTGTAAATACATACATATTTATATATATTTTAGCATGAGGCTCTTTATTACAATGGGAGACTAGCGAGGCTAGTCACGTTTTTAGTTAATTGTTAAGTTAAAAGCTTTTGAGCTTGTCTTATGCAGCATATCTTCTCTATGGAAATTTAATCAGGAAAGCATAAAGACTTTTTTCTTTTAAACTTTATTTTTGTCTACTCACTACGTTTTTCAAATTTTTCCCCTAGACCCTTCGGTTTTAAATGCCCAGTTTGCAGATTAGCTTAGTTGAGGTCGGGCGTACATGGAGACGAGGCATAGTCCATCATATATTTTCCGCTTATTTGTTTATTATGTTTCCTTTCTTCTTTATTAGAGTCGCTCTGAACCAATGAATTGTTTGTTGTGGGATTATATTTAGTTTAATAATTAAATTGGGAGGTGTTGTGAATTTGGGGAGCACGAAGGCTCGAGGTGTTTAAGGTTGGATTTTGAAATTTTAGAAGTGTTTGCAGGTTATTTCAGGAAAGGTTGTCCATTTTCAAGGGAGGTTATGCCGAATTTTCGGTAAATTTTCCTGCCAGGATTTACTTCGGGTTTCAGGGTGAAATTCGAGGTGGGTCTTGACAGTTGGTATCAGAGCATTAGGTTATCTGATTCCTTCCTTTTCTTTAGTACTACCTCATATATTTAGTCATACTTAAGTGTCTATAGAGTGATGGTCCGACCGCGGCGGATCCATTAGCATTATATGTTTTAGACACTGTGTTGATTATGTTTGTGAGGTAGTTGTTCTTGTCTTCTTATGGACAGTATGGTGTCATAAATGTCTACATCTTTAAGACTATGCCTCCGTACGCCGACCTCTCAAGTGATCATCCTGCTTTGAGCAAGGAAAAGATGTTTAGATTACATCTTTTCCAAGGGTTATCGATTTGATATCATAAATTGTTAGAGTTCAGGTGCGAGTTGGGAACTCATAAGCTTGGCAACATCCCTTTCATTTGTCCAATGATTAATTGGGCTATGATTAAGATGCTAGGGTGAGCATCTCGTGTGAATCTGTAGTAGGTGAAACGTTTGATTCGATTCATGTCTTGGGAGTTTTCTATTATGGTGGGCAAGTATGGGGTTGTAGTTATCCTATGGGAAACTCTTGGGAGAGAAGAGTTGGAAGGAAAATTCGAAGTAGTGGTGTTTTCTATCGAATGTAAAGGTTGGTTGAAGTGATGTGGTGAGGTACCCATAGTAATTCAAAGAGGTACCTATGCGAGTTGTTGAGGATTCTAATTTTGAGCTAATTAGTCACGGGGGATTTGTGGCTAGTAAAAGGCTATCAAATTAGAGAAGTCTTGACTGACGGCCAAATTACCAACTGCCTTGTCCGCAGCGGAAGTCGGTTGAGATTATTTTTGTTAATACTCGTTATGGCGGCACATATTCTGGTCCTCCTTACAGCCCTAATTAAGAATGAGTTCTTATACGGGTATCATCCTATTAAAGAGTGTAATCGAAGCATGTGGGAGAAAAAGGTTATTAGTAGTCGTTGAGTATCATTATTTCTGTTGACCTTTGTCTATATTGTGAAGTAACTAGAGTTGGTCGAGGCGTTCAGCGTAATGACTCTAGGATTATTTTTCTGGGGTTGTTGGCTTTAAAATAGCCACTAGTCATAGCGTTGTGACGTACTTAATCATGTGTCACAGTAAGAATTTTAGAAATTGAATGGTGTCACTAAATGTTGTATTTCCAGCAAGCTTTGAATCATGGAGTACGTCAGTTAGTATTTTTAATTGTGGGGCCATTATGGATTATTTCGGAATTCTAGGTGTTGAAGTTTGGTTTTCAGATTTGTTGAGTGTTTTGGGAAGACGACAAATGTAAATGACATTGAAACGTAATAGTAGAGTGGAAGCTAGATGGTTGTGGTGGCTCCGGCTTTACGACAACACATGGTGAATTTAATGTGTTGTCATGAGTTTTTGTTTTATGAATTTTAAGACAATAGCGTGGAGCTGGTGGAAGTGGCAGCGGTGGAGTAAAGCCCACTGAATCATGGAGTAAGAGTGTGTGGGTGTCCATAGTATTTTCAAGCAGTGTCGTTCCGGGTAGTTGATATAAGTTTTGAATTTATGATTGAAGTTTGTTTATTAACATCACTTCATTCGTAATTGGTGACTTACTACGACACATCAATAGGAGGACATGTTTACCCACCTTATTTCTAATTCGGTGAAGTGGAGCAGAGTTTTGGTTGTGGTGTGTTTGGGGATATATAAATTATTCCTACTGTAATATTGGGTAGCATCCTCACAGCTTGAAGCTGTGGAGCGCGAATTCGAACACTTCGATTTGAAGGTTAGAAATTCTGGTTAGTTTTTTGTCGAATTTTCAAGGTAAATGATACATTGGTTGTTGTGTTGTAGACATGGATCATTGATAAATTCAATAGTGATCCCAAGTGAGCCGGAGTTCGATTAAGCGACGAACCTTGAAGTCATAAATTATTTGTGGTAGTCAGGGAGTCCCGTGGATATGTTGAATAGACTGTCTGCGTGACATTGTCTTTGGTTTGTGGCATAGCGTTAAGGGTGAGAGTTTCCTTGTTGACTCAAGAAGCATTTCGAGTCAATGTCTATAAAGAGTTTTAATATTGTGAATAATAGATATATTGATAAGTTGAGCGATGTCTTTTCTAGGGATCGTATCATGGTGGGACCACCTACTGATCAAAGTATGACCTAGGAGGTTATCGTTGATTGGACGGGTGTACATTTTTCTGGTGTCTGTAGTTTTGGTTGAAACCTTTTTATTCGATTTCGGTACGGTTAGGTCACTAATGAAGGTTGGAGATATGTAGAACTTTTGAGTTCGAAGTGAACTTATTTCCTTCATATTGTAAGTGATATTCTCTCGAGTATGAGTCGAGGACAGCCATGTGATTCGATTTCTTTTTGCTCTTATAGTTTTTAGCGACTGATGAACCACTAATTGAAGTAGTGGCTTTGGAGTGGAACTTATTTTAACACCCGATAATTAACTTAGTGTTTCTGCGATGCTCAACTTAACAATGATATCGAACGGAAAGAGCCGTTAAATCTTGTTTTGCAGTTAGTTAAATTGATAAGGAAATAAAAAGATCGCATTAGCATAATCTGACGACAAGGGAGATATTCGCATTAGCATAATCTGGCGACAAGGGAGATATTCGCCGATTAGCGTAATGATTGAGGCCAACCACATAGGTGGTGAAGGTCCAATTTCAGTGTGAACGATTTAGTTTTGTCTTGATTAGCTGGTGACGAAAGTAAGATGGTATTGTGAATTACGAAAGTTATTGACCATTTTGACTTGACGAAAGTCAAAGTCATCCGTGTGATTTGAGGTTGTGTATCATAAGTAATTATAATCGGGCAAGCTATTCTCTTAGCGGAAGATAAGTCAAGGAGCAAGGTGTATTATGTGAGTGGTGCCATATGGAACGTTAACGGAGTATTTCAGTTAACCCTGAGTTCGAGATTTATTAAAGCATATGCACGCCTCGGGTTTGGAAGATAAGTTATGATGTGCCAATGTAAGTGGAAAAGAATTCGGTTAACCCTTTCCACAAGTGAAAAGGGGTACTTTGTGGTGGAAGAAAGTTGGAAGAGCATTGTTGACAAAACAATTTAGCCTAGAGTTTATTGGAGTCTGAGGTGAAAGGAAGTAACCTCTACCCTTTTGCATGATTTGAAATTTCGAAGACAAAATTTTTATAAGGAGGGGAGAATTGTCACATCCCGGTTCTTAAGTTAATTTACGGTTATCGACTTTTAGGTTACTTTGACCTTTTACTGAGTTGAGTAACCATTTACTGTTAAAAAACCTTGGAGTTGACATTTTGTAGAAAAATTATTTTGGGAAAATTTCTTTAAGTTGTAGAGGACGTTAATACAAATCTGTGGACATGTTATACGTTAAAATCGGAGTTCGTATGTGTAAGTTATGGTGTAAAATGTAAAGTTACTATTTTGGTAGAGGGTATAAAAAAATGGAAACTTACCAGAAGAGGTAAGGTAGAAATTAGAATTTCCTCTCTCTCTCTC
>NC_020494.1:6469776-6481361 GCF_000184155.1 Fragaria vesca subsp. vesca
ACGTACGTACGTACGTACTACTACGTCTCTACTCTCTCTCTCTCTCTCTCTCTCTCTCTCTCTCTCTCTCTCTCTCTCTCTCTCTCTCTCTCTCTCTCTCTCTCTCTCTCTCTCTCTCTCTCTCGTCTCTCCCGCGTCTCTCTCCGCCGGACTTCTCCGCCTCCGTTCGCCACTGTCCGGGCGACTTAGGCGACAAGGTGGGTACCGATTTGAAGCTTGGCTCATCCTCCGTCGATCTGGGTAGCTGCCCGGTGGTGTCGCACCGCCGTGAAGGAGAAATCATGCTGGAAAGCCGCGGCTGTGCGTGGCGGGGTTTTCGCCGGAAACTCTTTTTTCCGGCCACCATAACCGGAGCTGCTGGTCTCGTTTAGAAGCTCACCTCCTACACAGCAAACCCTTAAAAGTATTCGACCTAACTCGAGCTAGGTAAGGAGAATTGAAGGTTTGAAATTCTAGGGTTCTTGATTTGGGTTTTTTTTGTTTTGATTCGATTGGCATGTTTCCGCATGAAATTGATCAATGTGATAGTTATGAAAATTGTTTAGAATATTGAGAGGATGATTGTGTCAAAATTTGGTAGCCATTGGAGATGGTCGGAGTTGGGTGGCCGGCAGCCGCTACCGGCGGAGCAGACGGCGGCGCCACCTCTTTTGGGTAGTTTTTTGTGTTATTTAATTTGGTTATGATGAGAGGAGTCCAATGGTGTGAAGTTTGAGAATTATGGTGAAGTCTTGAATATGTTTGGGATTATTCGAGGTTGGGTTTTATCGGTGTGTTTCTCGGGAAGATCCTACCGTTGGATTTCCCTTATTTCTGTTTTAGAAGGTTCAAATAAAGGAAATGAGGTTGTGGGTGGAGTTTGGCATGAATCTGATAAACTTAACCTTAGTAAAGGTAGTGGGTTAAGCGGAAGAGTTTTGGGTGTTTATATTTAAGTATTTATTTTCCGGAATTGAAGTTTGGTCATAAGCATTTTTATTGTACTAGGATACGAGGGGGATCTCGCTTGAATGACGATTCGGATATCGTCGGGCTTATGTCTATATTTGTGAGTGGACACTTTGGTTTTTAATAAATATGCATGCAAGATTTTATAATTTATTACTTTATTTTCCGAGCTTATATTATAATTTCGGATTATGATATAGTTTTGAAATATATTTGTGTTGGATGCATTGTTTAATTGTTGGTTATGATTTATGGATTTGAGCTCGGATTATTAATTTGGCATTTGAGTTTGGAAATTCCTTATGAATTCTAGATTTAACTATGATTATTTAAATGGTGGACTTTGAGATTTATAAAAGATTTCCGAAAATGGGATTTTCGGTAATTCTCTTTTTATAACTTTCTCGTTTATTTGTGGATTATCGATCCTGGCATTGAGAATATTTTAGCGAGAATTTTTGGATTGAGAAATTATTTATAATTTATACTTGTTAATTAAATATCGCTTATAATTATGGATTTGATAATATTTTGACGTGTGAGACACGTTATCGAGCTTTATTTTAAAATTTCTTATGATAATTTCTAAGTACGGTTCGGAAACGTACCATTTGCATGACCTTGGGGTAGTTTTATGGATTTAAGTGATTTCGTATGTTTTTTTTGTCACCATACTATAGGGTCGCTCTTATTCATTACTAGCTAGCCTTTATTAGCGGTCCTCACCATAGGTGAGTCGAGCGCTTAGCGTGGGACGCTATTATAGCTTGGAATGCACCGATCAGATATTATTATGTATTGCTAGCTAGCCTTATTAGCGGTCCTCACCATAGGTGAGTCAAGTGCTTAGCGTGAGACACTACTATAGCCTAGGAGGCACCGACCCAAGCCTTTGAGGCTCCTCTTACATGGTGATATCTCTTCCCCTTGATTTATTTTCTCAGTTATATAATTGATGAACCAGTGGGGCTGCTTTGTCTCTTTTTCGAGATTTCTGTATTTGATTAACCAGCGGGGCTGGTTTGTTTATTTTTATGGAATTTTGGATTTAAAGTTATTTGGATTATCAAAGTTGCGTGCAGCTATGTTTTAAAAGTTGAAACGTGGGAAAATATTTAAATTATGTTTTTGTTAAATTATTTAATTTATTTTTGTTCACTCACTCTAACATTTTTAAATTACTTTCCCCTGGGCCCTTTGGTTTTAAATGCCCAGTTTGCAGGCTAAATTTAATTGAAGTCGAGCGTACATAGAGTCGAGGCATAGTTAGAGGCTGCTTTCGATTATTCTTTATTCATTGTTTTTCTTTTATTATAGATATGCTTTGATAACCATTTGAGATTGTATTAGTTGATTAAGGCTTGATGTATTTTGGGAGATGTGATGAACTTGAGGAGCAGGAAGGCTCCAGGAGTTGAGGCTGGATGATTTATAGTAGAAATGTTTATCTAAAATTTTTCAGGTAACGGTTGTCCATTTTCAAGGTATATAATGCCGAATTTTCGGTAAATTTTCCTTAGAGGTGGACCCCGCGAGATTTACTTTAGGTTTGAGGATGAAATTCGGGGTGGGTCATGACAGGCTGACCCTAATATTGATCTAATGGGTAGGGCTGGGCTTGGGCCCAGCTATCACCTATTTTGGGAGGACCAGGTGCATTTCCATCGGGCCCAATTTTGCTCTTAGGATCTTACGAACCGGTATGATCTTGGACCGACAAGAATTGGGCCGGTCCTACGGGCCTAACGATATTGTCTTCAGAGCCAGGTAGTAGCAGCAAAATTGGACGACCAGGGAGTAGCAGCTAGATTGAACGACCAGTACTGTAGTAGCATGATTAGATTACCAGTGCGGTAGCAGTAAGATTGGACGATTGGGCGGTAGCAGTAAGATTAGACAATCGGGCAGTAGCAGCAAAATTGGATGTTTTGTGCTATTACTAGGATGTTAACCCATGCTACTATTTCTACTGGAATTTACTGCTATTACACTAAGTTATTGAAAACCTGCTACTGTATTCCATTTACGGAGAAATCTCAAAAAGAGAGACTTACTTTTCTCTTCTAAAAACATATTTAATTAGTGTAGGGTTAGTTTGATAAATTAAATTATGATACATGGCATGCAGAGAAAAGATTGTCTCTAATTGTTAAAAATTGTCCTTATTTGTTTAACAACAACACAAGTGGATTTATTTGTGTTTCAAATCCTTTTGAAGAATGTATATGTGATTTGCTTTAGGGTCACTTATTACTCCAATTTTTAGTTCTAAATTGCATTTGGTTTTCTCTTTCCTTTTTCTTTTACTTTAAAATCAATCTTTTTTTTTCCTTTCTTTGGGAGGATGTTGTTGGTGTAGCTGCTCTTAAGTCATGATTAATAAAATTATTTTCTTAGATGTCGTAAACCCTAACCTCCATACTACAGTAAGCATAAAGAAAACATCATGAAATAATATCAAGATTGTATACAAATTATATGTATTCTAACCAACACCAATCAACAGAAGGTCCATAAATAACTACTCCATTTGTTTTGAAATGGCGGCCGGTGACATATATGAAAAATAACTCTATAATGACATTTAACATTATTTCCCACTATTTTGTCGCACGGAAATAAGTTTGACGACACTCAATTTCATTGTCACTAGGAAGTTGTGTTCATTTGATCAAACAAACAGCTCACTGTCTCACTAAGCCTGACAAGACATAAAGAGTCTGCTTACCGTGACCAAGACCATTTCGCCGTACCATAGTGATAGGGAATTTATTATTGGGAAAAAGTCGAAATTAGCTAAAAATAAGAAACAAATAGACATAAAAAGAAATTAAAAATTCAAACGAAAGCCCAAACAAGCCCAACGACCATTGAAACCAATCCAAGAACGAAGACTACATGAGTTGCCGCGCCACCATTTCGCAAGCACTGCCCTCATCATCCAACCGTCGCCGGTATACCCGTCACAATAAGCAAGCGCAACCCGTCCTTCCCCAGCTCCAACCTCCTAACCTTACCAACTATTAATGCCTTCGATCCACACCCCCCCTCTCCACAAGACGGATCAACAAAACCATAACATATAACCGCGCGAACCCCGATTTGGTCGGAGGCTTTCAGTTCCCACACTTCACTACTAACCATTCATCGCCGCCACCCTCCGCTCTTAAGTATGTTCCAGGTCTACCCGCCTGCCAGGGACCTCCTTGTTATTTGAACCACGTAGCCACAATACACCCTCCGCTCCAGTAGGGCCATATACAACCAACACTCGGTCCCTATTATTTCGCCTACCACCGCTGCGAGGGCGTGCCGTCAAATTGGGTTAAACACTGCCTTCGAAGATTTTACGGCTAGGGCTTTGGAAGACCAGACACCAAATTGATTTGCTATCGGCTAGGTGTGTACTTTAAACATAGTCTTTCGTTGAAAACATTGTTTTTTTTTTTTTTGTGTGGTGTAAACTTGGGCTTGGCTCGGGCCCAGACCAGCACCTATTTTGGGAGGACCAGGCCCAAACCGAGTACATTTCCATCGGGCCCAATTTTGCTCTCAAGATCTTACGAACCGGTATGAGTCCGGACCGACAAAAATCGGGCCGGTCCTACAGGCCTAACGGTCCTGTTTTCAGAGCCTCGCAACCAGACGAATTAATATCAAAAAATGAAACCTCTTGGTTTCAAACCTCTGACTTCTAATATGAAATCAAAGGCTAATCCATTGGACCAGCTCAAGCTTTTATTTAAGGAGTAAATACTTGTGACACCCTGTAGTTTACACCTAAAATCAGTTTTGTCCCTCACTTTTTTTTTAAACTGGTATACCCCTATACTTTGAATTCTCGACTGATTTGCCCTTTTTCCAACTGATTATGACTGTGACATGCTCATTAACAGTCTAAATAACTCTTCACTCTTATCTCTTCTAGCATAGTAATAGGGGGCTTAGACCTTGCTCTCAAAACCCAACCGTTAAAGCTCTCACAAGCATTGTTAATGAGCATGTCACAGTCATAACCAGCTGAGAAAAGGGTAAATCAGTCGAGAATTCAAAGTATAGGGTTATACCAGTTTAAAAAAAAAAAGTGAGGGACAAAACTGATTTTAGGTGTAAACTACAGGGTGTCACAAGCATTTACTTCTTTATTTAACGTAGTACAAATATTTCTTATTTCACAGATTAAAACGTACCCCCCCGTTCTCTTCTTCTCTCTCTTCATTCATCCTATTTTTTATTTTTTTTCCTTCTTTTGTGTTTCCAGGCTGTGGGTTTCTTCTTCTCATTCCTTTTTTTTTTTCCCTCTCCCCCAAATTCCCATTCGGCAAATACCCATCAAATCTTCACCAAATCATCATCAGATTTTCCTCATTTAATTTTATCAACAACTCAACATCATCAGATCATCCTCATCTGAGGCAACATTAGATCGATTGGTTTAGTACGAAGTCCACCCTTTTGTATCTCTGTTTCTTCATCACAATAGCCATGTCCTTGAGAGCACCGTCAACTCTGTTCCCAGAATTAATGGCAGCCATTTGTGGGGTATCCCAAAACTTGGTGTTCGTGAGTCAAAATTTAATCAAATTTCTCTGTTTATGTTGAAGTTTATTCTGAATTTGGTTTATTATTTGGAAGATTTGAATTGGGTTCTTGGATTATTTTGTTGTATGGTACTTCTCTGAGGTGAAATCCTTGATTAAAAGGCTTGCTGTGGAGTCAACCGTGATTGAATTGGATGAACGGTGTGTTGTCTCAACTCTCAGTTCTCAATTCTATATGCAAGCAATGTAATAGTATTATCTTGATGTATTTCATGGTTTGGTGTATAATAGAAACCCGGAATTGATTGAGTAATGAGGATTATAAGCATTGTTTGAATCCAAATCTGTTTCATAAGTCGTGCCCTTAGATTTGATGAAGTTATTTGCAGTTTATTTCTTTCCATTAGCTGGGCAAGGACCACAGCTGCAGTGAAGAAGATGGAGTGGTATCTATGCTTCGGGCTTTCGGGCCGAAGAACTAGTTACAAATCAGGGATCGGGCCCGGGCCAGCATAGTAGGGACCGGCCCGGACCGGACATTTTCTATCAAAGAAACGGTTAAAAACCCGGCCTGGCCTGGCTGGTCCGGGTCAGTTTGCTGGTCTTTTTTTTCTACAACGGGCTTTATGCCCAACTCTAGTTTAAACGGTGGAACCCAGTCTAAGTATAGCCTCCGAAGTTATTATTAATAGATGAAACATGATACAATGGGGAGGACATTATGCCTGATCCCTATGAAATATTACATATATATATTCGAAAATAACATCCTAAACTATGTCACGAGGCTCCTCTAAAGATAAAATATCATGCTAATTATAAGATTATTTATGTTGTTAGTGGTAAAAAAACCCTTATTACTATAATCAACGGGGTTTTAAATTATTTAACATGGCTAAAACTCAACACGATAGCCATCAACATGTTCCTGCTTAGGCTCTTCTTGAACATTTGTAATACAGAATTCCCGACTCCATATTTAGTTATTGATATTAGGATTAATTTCAGTTTACCCTGTTAAGGTTTGAGGTTAACATCGTTTCACTCACCAAACTTTTAATTTTAAAAATTTACCCATAAAGTTTCCAATTTTCATAAATCATACACAATTGCTAAAATTCCGTTTAATTTGAAGGTTAAATGATAGTATGAAATCTAAGAAATAATGTCCTAAAAGGCGATTTATGTTGTTATAAGACTATTTAGCCATTTTAGTGAGTTATGAAGTCAAAATTAACGTCTGAATTAGACGGAATTTCAATTGGGCATGATTTATGAAAATTGAAAACTTTCGGGGGTAATTTTTAAAATTAAAAGTATGAGGAGTGAAATGATGTTAACTGTAACACCCTGATCTTAGTTTTAATTGAATAAGTAAACCAATAAATCTCAAATACCATATCCAGATCAATTGTCTTAGCAACAATATTAACTCAATCCATTATCAATTTGCCTCACAACGACAAAAGAAAGAAGAAAGACTTTCAACAGCTTGAGAAGAATAAGAACGAACCACACCCCATCTCTGACGTATCCTCAGACTAGACGAACTATCTGTAGTCTTCTCTAATTCGATGATGATCAGTTAAGGATGTCGCCATCTCTCCAAGAGACCAAGCGACTAAGAGAGAATTCGAGATGGCCCAATAGATAGAGAGAGTTCTTCCCCCTAAAATCCCGTATTTCCCTCCCTTTCGACTTTTATCTAGTCTCCCTCTCTCCATCCCAGATCAATTTCGAGGTTACTGGATCAGTCTAGAACCTCCTTCATCCACCGACATCCTTCCCAACATATGTACTTGGTCTAACGGCTTAGATCAATCAGTGATACAAAACAAACGATCTGGATCACACTAAGCATTTTCCTTTATATTTAATTAAAATCCAATGGTTCCCTAAACTTCAATAATTATAACAAATAGTTCGGGTGTGTGGACAATTTCCCGAAAGATAATCTTACGAACTCGTCGCGTCCCATGCTCACAAATAAACATCATTATTATCCACTAGGTACGAAAATACTACTGTACGATCCTCACTTAAATCATCTTGATACAAATCTTAATTAACCCATGTGTATCAAAATAAGTTCAATTACTATAAATTGTTAGAGTATTACAACATGGATTATATATATGTACATGTGCATATGTATAAGGACATACCAGCCAAAATAAAAAGTTATTTCTTATATTTTGTAAAATGATTAATTTCAGTTTGACCTCCTGGGGTTTTGGGTTAATATCATTTCAGTCCCATACTCTTAATTTTGAAAATTTACCTCTTAAAGTTTCCAATTTTCATAAATTAAGCCCAATTGCTAAAATTCCATCTAACGTGAATGTTAAATGCTAGCATGAAATCTTAGAAAAAATGTTATAAAACGTGATTTATGTTGTTATATGACTATTTTAACTTTTAAAGTGAGTTATGAAGTCAAAATTAGACGAAATTTTAGCAAATGGGGATGATTTATGAAAATTGAAAACTTTAAGGAGTAAATTTTCAAAATTGAGAGTATGAAGACTGAAATGGTTTTAACCTCAAACCTTAGGGGATAAACTGAATTTAATCCTTTATAAAATTAAGGGTATTACATTAAGAATTAATTTCAGTTCACCCCATTGTGGTTAGAGATGAATTCATGTTAGTCCCTAAACTTTTAATTTTATCGGATTACCCCCCAAGCTCTTATTTTTTTTGGTAATTTAACTTCTCAACCCTCAAAACGTCATCACACGTCATCAAATTTTAACGTCCTAATTGGACGGAGCATGAGTAATAGGAGACGGCAGACAGAAAAACAAGAGCTTAGGGGGTAATATGATGAAATTGAAAGTTTAGGGACTAACATGAATTCACCTCTAAACCACAGTGGGGAAACAGAATTTAATTATTGCATTAACCATAAACCTCAGGGGTGTAAACTGAAATTAGTCTTTGATATTAAATTTAGAGATTTATTTTGGGGTTCTCAAGCTAAGTCTTGCCTTGTGGCATGGGATAAGACTTGTACCCGTAAGAAATTGGGTGGTCTTGGTGTATGATCGTCTGCTCATTTTAATAAGAATTAAATTCAGTTTACCCCCTTGTGATTTGGGGGTGACTTCATATTAGTCCCTACACTTTTAATTTCATCAATTTACCCCCGAACTGTTCAATTTTTGTCTGCCGTTCCCAAATTCTCATATTCTGTTTGAATTAACCATTAATTCTAGATACGGGTCTCATAGTTAAGGTTAAAATTATCAGCAGTTAACGTCCGATTTGGACAGAATATAAGACATTGGTCACGCTTGAGGAAAATTCAAAAATTTGAGAGGTAAACTGATAAAATTGAAAGTATAGGGACTAACATGAAGCTACTCTCAAATCTCATGGGGGTAAACTGAATTTATTTCTTTTAATAATATATGTTGTTATTGCTAAGCTTGGCTGGAAAATTTTTACTCAAAATGATAATTGGTGGGTTCAAATTGGGATTAAGAATTGTACCTAAGAAATGTTTCTTTTTTCTAAGGAAACTGCTACTGCTTCCCTAGCATGGAAAGGTATTTTCGATTATAGAAAGTTAATTCAAATATGAGATGGTTTGTTGTCAATGAGACTTCTATCCACTTTTGGACTTTTAATCCCTCTGGTTAGTACGTTTTCTCATGATAATCAATTGCTTCAAATAAGTAGGGTTGAAACTGTTGCTGATTTTATGATAAATGGAACTTGGAATAGAGCTAAATTACTCCAAGTTTTGGATCCAAATATTGTGGATCAAATGTGGAATCCCTATCCCTAATTCGAACGAGCAAGATGACTTTGTTTGGGGACCTTCCCAAAATGGGGGTTTTCTCAATAAAACTGCAACTTGGATGCAAAATTCCTCATGTTCAACCTTATGCTCAAACAACCCGGCCTCTTAGATAAGCTTTGGAAGTTGAATGTTGGCTCAAAAATTAAAATCTTTGGACGGCTCTTGTTGAGAGGTAGACATAAATTCAAGAGATAGGTTGCACTGTGTTGGTTTGATAATAACTTAATACGAATCTCTGTCCTTTATATAATCAAGAGAAGGAGGCAATCTCCTTTTATAACTGTCCAATTACATCTCAAGTTTGGAATCTTTCAAGTTTGGAATCTTCTGATCTGACCAAAAGTTGAATGACATTTTTCTTAACTTGCCCTCATGATGATGTCAAGTTTGCTATATTAATTACCCTTTGTTGGCAGATTTGGCATAAACCTAACAATTGTGTTTTCAAGAAGAGTTTTTCTCTTACCATGTAGTTGTTGCTTCTGTTGCTTTATTTCACCCAGAAGACCAGCTGTTTAAGGTATAACACCTCGTATCTAATTTTATCAATTTATCGGGTTTTCTGTTAGTTACTGAAGAATTTAACCACGCTCGGGAACTTAATAAGTTAACGCTTGAGTTTATTTTCGAGTTTTTCTCGAAATGTCAAATGATATAAGCATAAATATGCGAAGATATGATGGTTAATTCTCCTATTTACTGTGTATGTTTATCGTATTTTCCATTTGATTTAGTTATTTTTATGTTTATTAGGTGTTTCGGAGCAAAGAAGGGAATATGAAGTAAAAGAGGAGAAATCTTGAAGGAAAAAGAATCCATGTCGTGCAATGAAAAAATTATGAAGATCTGCTAGAAATTATCATCTAACATCGACAGAGGATTGTGATCAGCTCACGTTAGTGCTATTCAAGGTTTTGGAATTTACATGAGCTGGAAAATTGTATGATATTTGGATGATGGATTTGAGCATGTAGAGGCCCAAAAGAGATACTGGACGTGGACTTGGTGATGTTGGCTTATGTGTTCACTTGTTAATACATATGATTATTGGAAAGAGACAGAGAGTAAGCCTCTCACGTGTTTCACTTGCTTCCATCTCTTTGAGTCCTTACATCTCCTCCTCTCAACTGAAGATGTCACCATCCCATTCCTTCAACAGAAACCCAGCTCAAGTTCATGAATCCTCTCAAGGCAACAACCCTTTAATGGAAAGAAGTGAAGGGCATCAAGAAGATATGAAGAGCCCAATTGCCAATATCTCCATGAAGCTATTAGAAAGGAAAGTTCAATCAAGATTGATTCTCTTCATGAATTGGAAAATTTGGCCTGTGTGAAATCAGGAGGATCTACTCGGGTTGGATATCGACAAAAGGTTGGCTGCTAGGAATATAAATGAGTTCAAGTAGATGGCGCCGGCTTCCTCTCTCTCTTCTTCGGAATCCCTCGACCTTAGTTGTACTCTCGGAAAACTCAATTTTATTGCTTTTCAATTTTCTGTTATGGAGAACTAATCTCCTAGCTAAGGCTAGGGGAGAAACCTTGGATTGCTTATGTAGTTTTTATTAATTCGATTCGACTGGAACTTCAATGCAAATTCAGTTTTTGGATGTACAATTTTAATTTCTGCTTTTACTTTTTAGTTCGATTGATGGGTATTTGATAATCTATTTCATAGGTTCAGTCATGTTTTTCCTATTGTTTGGTAAAAATATCCATGCTTTTGAGATTAGGTATTGAGCATGTTGATTGATGATTTAGGTGGAATTGAATCTTGATAGGTTGTTGCCATAGGTACAAGTTATGCTTGTGAAATTCCTATGAAATTATTGGGTATATGGGTTTGAACAACTTTAACTGAATTCATCTTTAGAGTCAGATTTCTTGAATAAGTTTCATAGAAAAGAGTCGAATTGATATAATTGCATAAGTGATTTAAGGTGGAACCCCGAAACCATAGTGTCTCTCATTATCGTATTTTCTCTCAATTAAACTCACAATTGTTTTCTTTTTCAGTTCATCATTTGTGTGCTTTTTCACTGCTCTCGACGGAAACAACACTCGTACTTCCGAGTCTATCACTACCAGGACAAGCAATTTAGCCGACGAAAAATTTTCGTCGGCCTGTTATCTTAATTCGTCGGCTAAGATCTTAGCCGACGAAGGCTCGTCGGCTATAGTGTCGTCGGGAAAAGCTCGTCTGTGATGACTTTAGCCGACGAAATTTTTTTTTTCGCGGCTATAGTCCCACAGTTAGCCGACGAAAAACATGTCGTCGGTTTTTTTTCCAG
>NC_020494.1:6481381-6497263 GCF_000184155.1 Fragaria vesca subsp. vesca
AAAACGCTCATATCTCCCCCTATATTACGTAATTTGGTCAAACCTTCCACACCAAAAACTCTCACGTAGATGAGACGCAACTGCCCATATAAAAATTTTGAGACATTTACCTTCCGACGATAGGGCTCTCCATAAGGAATAATAATGGTAAATAGGGTTGACCGCTACTATCGGCTCCGAGACTTTACCCGATTTACGTGATTTTTGAACCATAGCCGTATTTCACCATTTTGAACACATCTTATTTCACGAGATTTTTCATAATTTTGCTTCCTATGTAGAGTTGGTTCACAAAGTTGTATAACCTACTAAACAAGTTATCCAACATTAGTAGACACGTTGTGATTCCGATGACTAAAATTCACAAACCAAAATTCGACCGTCAGATATGATCATTATGACGAAATATGTCTATGGTAAAAAATTCAACTGGATTCGACAACGTTAAGGGCTCGATCGAAACTGTCAACTCTAATCGAAAATAAGAAAACTGCATTTTCAAGCCCTAAACGGACTCGGATGGCCAAAAAAGCCTATACATCATGGCATTAGCAATGAGTCTCACTCGGAGCGCCGTTACGCTTCCGGAAAGGTATCACAATAGTCAATCAGACACCAAACGCCAAATCTGCAGCATAGTGAATAGTAAGGGTAAGTCAACTATCGGCACCGAGACTTTACCGGAATACTGTGATTTTTCAACCGTAGTCGTATTTCACCGTTCTGGTCATATCTTATTTCACGACTTTTTTGCGTTTGAAGGTTCTACGTATAGTTTTTTTTCTCTCAGATGAGTTGTTGTCTAGATCTGCAAATATAAGGCACTTTAGCCGACGAAATTATATTTTTTCGTCGGCTAAACTTTTAAAAATTTCGTCGGCTAAAGTTTAAAAATTTCGTCGGTTAAACTTTTAAAAATTTCGTCGGCTAAACTTTTAAAAATTTCGTCGGCTAAAGTTCACAGACTATAGCCGACGAAAAAAATTATTCAGCCGATGAAATATTACTTTCGTCGGCTAAAGTTGACCATAGCCGACGAAAATTTTAAATTAGCCGACGAAAAAAAATTCGTCGGCTAAAGTCCACTTTAGCCGACGAAAAAAAATTCGTCGGCCTGGTTTTTTTATTTTCGTCGGCTAAAGCCTTTCTTCTGGTAGTGTATACTACTACGCGACTCCTGCACTTGGGATTAGCAAGCATCAAATTCTTCTTTTAAGGCCCCGATATCGTAGTACGCGACGGCACAAGTACACCGATGTCTTCAAATTATTTTTCGGAGCTTCGAGCTATTTTCTACAATTTATCGAAGTATTGGTTAAAAAAAAATTAAAATTAGAAAATAACTTGTTTAATCTGGGTCATCGGTTTAATTAGGGTTTAAATTTTGACTGTCCATTTTCCTTTTTAAAAGGGGAGAGATTGTTGACATCGATCAAAGCCCATTTCGGGCGCCTGTCTCTCTTTCTCCTCTCCCTCTCTCTCTGCCGTAGCAGCTTCCTCGACAGATTTCTAGGTCGTCCGGCCACCCCAGACGGCAAGGCCACCGTCAAACTTCTTCTCCTCTTCTTCTCTCCTTCCTGGCCTAACCGGAAAATCCAACATGCATTCATTATGGAGAGAGATTGATCGCGGTGGTGCGCGGCTGTGTTCTTCAATTTTCAGAAAGCTCCGGCGGGGACGACGACTTCGATGGGTATATTCTTGTCTGCCTCTCTTCCCTCTTCATTTATGTGTCTTTGTTTTCTTGATTCGAGCCCTAACTTAAAAAAACCTAATTTTTACTTAATTTGGGATTCCCAACGTGCCTCCGCCATTGATGTCGTCGAGGCTTCTCGGTGTCCCTCTTCTCCTTTCTGACTTCACATCGATCAACTCGCAGCCAATATTAGTTTGTATGGAAGCATGCTGCTATGTTAGAGGAGACCCGTACCCAGATTCCGGCGAGGAAGCTACTGCCGGCAAAGGGAAGATTCTGGGAATTTGATTTGTGGCAATTTGAAGGTACTGTGTTGGTGGTGGTTTTGAGAAATCGAAGTTTGGTTGCTGATTTGGTATTTTGCTTGCTTGTATGTCGAAAACTTGGAAATTGAAGTTTACGGGGAGGTTATGGCCTAATTCAGGTAGGTCGTCGGAATTCGGTGAACATATCTGGCAAGTCGTCGGAATCCGGCGAGGCAGTAGATCCGGCAGTAGCCGATGAGGTAGTTTATGAGGTTTTCCTTTTCTTTTCGTGTCATTGTGTCAAGAATATGCTAGTTTGAATTGTTTCGCAAAACTTTCCATTTTCAGAAAGTTTCTATTTTGGGAAACTTTCCTTTTTTGGAAATGTTCTATTTATGGAAACATGGCCATCCCTGGTCAGCTCAGGAACCCTAGTCAAACTAGGAAAGAGGTCGAATCAATGGTTATTTCAGAGTTCGGTCTGACCAATCTGTTCTACTGTTTATCGTCAGTTGCGGGATTGACTCGAGAATTTGGATACTTTAAGGCAGCGCTCGAGAAGTGTTACGAGCATTGGAAGACTTAGGCTTAACCAATAAGTGGACGTTTGTTTTAAATTAAATGAATGCGATGGTCTATTTTATTGAGAAATTTATTATCAACTGAACATATTGTTTTCCAATATTTATAATTGGCAATTTTCGCTAATTTGGAGAGTTACCGAAAATATATATATATTTATATGAGTTTAGTATGTATATAATTGCTAGCTAGTTATACGTGTCTTTCCACCATAATGGTATAGCGAATAATTACCGTCATTAAAGTGTGACATGAGCGTGGGATGGGAGCGTAGTAGCCTTGTATATGAAGAATTCATACAGGGGGTAATGGGGGCACGTACACACCCGTCTTTTTGCCATAATGGTGCAACGAATAACCGCCGTCATTAATACTTATTATGGTTTGACGTGAATGTGGGACACGAGCGTAGTAGCTCTGTATGAATTCTTAAATTCATACAGGGGGTAATGAGACGTACGTGTGTCGTTAGATACTTATATACTACAACTTGGGAGGCTTAATATCATATAGTATCGGAGACTAGCGGGGCTAATCGTGAAATTCTTTATTTGTCAATTCATGAGATAAGAGTTCATTATTTATTGCATGCAATATTGTTTTTCCAGTGAAAGTCAGCCAATGTTGCTGAAATTTTTTTGCCCAAATACTCGAAAAACCAAACCGACTATGTTCGGATCAGGCTTTATCGATTTAGGTTGATGAAACAACCGATTCGGACTGGATCAGTAGTTCCTAGTTCGGACTCAGTTTTCATTTTTCTAGGATCAAACCGATCCAAAAACAACCTTAGAAGAAACCATCGTCTCTCCATGCCCACACCCTTGTCGCCCTGCCTCTATTTAGTTTGGAGAGCACGAGTGGCAACCATCACAAAAACTAGGTTTCACCTTACTAAGTTGCTCCGCAAGTTTTCGAGTCCTGATCTTTATTTTTAAGACAATGCAATAGACTCAAATTGATATTCTCTGTTCTATGTGTTCACTACAAAATTGTCGGCAATACAGGTGGTGAGTTCTCACGAGCCGTTGGTGACAAGGTTTGATGGTTCGAGGATGGCTCTGGTGGGAGCAAACTCAAACCCTAATTCTACCCTAACCCTAATTTGAACCCTAACTCAAATTTCGAGTTGGGTTTGGGATCTGGGTCTCATCGTTGGATTGTAATCCTTTCCAAGCTTGGTCCTCGAGCTTCACCTTCCCATTACCAGCTAGGGTCTTGGCGGCAAATTTTGCAGCCTAGTTGAACCGGTTTCGTACTCTGATACCGACCTCTATGTATGTTGTTCAGCTGGTGGCGCACTCGAACTAACTAGGTAGGGTTTTAGAGTTATATACTTAATGACACCCAATAAACAAGCGACATAGGTACCTGCTATATCAGTTCGGGTTTTCGGTCCAAATCGGTTTTAAATACATGGAACCCGGCCCCATCCAACACCGTATAAATATGCTGGATTTAGCTTGAACGGGCCATTTCTGTTTCAAAGCCCAACTCGATCAGGTTGGTATTTGTCCTAATCGGTCCTGATTTTCGGGTTTCGAGCTAAACTGCGCAGCCACTTTCTTCTGTAACGACTTTGGGATCTTGGCCAAGATTCTTGAAGGCTATAATTTTCTCCGCTGAGGGTAGGTTTTTGGACGTGGTTTGACGCATCATGTTGGATCATGTTGAAGCTGGGACATTAGAGTAGGCACATGTAGCTTTCGTCAAGATCGGGCTTTATCGGTTTAGGTTGCTAAAAGGTTTGAATTCGATTTTCATTTTTCTGGGACCAGACGAATCTGAAAAACAGCCCTAGAAGAAACCACCATCTCTCCATGCCCACGCCGCTGTCGTCCTGCCTCTATTTAGTTTGGAGAGCACGAACAACAACCATCACAAAAATTAGGTTACTGAGTCGCCCTGCAAGTTTCCAAGTGCCTCTCTTTACTTTTAAGCCAACGCAATACACTGACATTGATATTCTTTGTTCTATGTGTTCACTACAAAATTGAGATCAAATCAAATAGATTTATCACGATTTGCTTTTGCTTGATAGTGTTTAGCAATTGTTGTCTATTACCATATTCACGTTACACATATGATATCAGATATTCATTCACAAAACGTATTTTAAACCCTAAACCCTTGAAGAAAACAAATATACAGGCAAGAGATAATGAGATATTGTTCATTGCTACAGGACATACATACATAAGAACTGATTCTCAATTTCTACCCGATCATTTAAATTTGCAGCAAGAGAAGTGTGATCCTTTTCTTATATAAAAAAAATTATATCCATTTCCATCCATACAAATAATACATGTTAAATAGAAAATAAATAAGCAATATTGATGGAATTAGTAGTAGGGAATTGCAGGAGGAGGAGGAGATGCATACGAGACTCCTATAACTGGTGGAAACGGAGCGTTGTTATCAAACTTGGGGGGCTCAGCATGTGGAGGAGATTGTTGATGCGACCATGATGGTGGTGGAGGATGATGCCAATGTTGAGGAGGTGAGTGGTGATAGCTTGGTGGAGGTGGCGAAATTGGTGCTGGAATGATACAACCTGTGGGTGGCAGAGGGAGGGAAGGGGATGGCTCGGATGGTGAAGTAGGAGCTGATGGGGAAGATGGAGGTGGACTTGCAGCTGTTTTGGGTGGTGAATAATGCTCGGGCGTGTGCCACGGTGGTGGTGCTTTGGTATAATGTATATCCCCCGGCGGGGGAGGTGGACTAGCGTGTGTTTTGGGTGGTGAGTAATGCTCGGGAGTGTGCCAAGGTGGTGGTGCTTTTGTATAATGTTCATTGCCCGAGGGCGGAGGTGGAGGTGGTGAAGTGTAAACCGGACTATGATGATTGTTTGGCGGAGATGGGACATAGGAAGAGTGATGTGGCGGAGGCGGTGGCGGTGGCGGTGAACTGTAAGAATGTTGGTAGCTTGGAGCTTCTGTTGGTGGGAGATGAGGTGAGTAGTAGTGTTGTGGAGATGGTGGGGCAGGAGTTGACTGTTGTGTGGGCGGCGGTGGTGGTGGTGAAGCATAAGAATGATAACTTGGTGGTGGTGGTGGTGGTGGTGAAGGTGATGGAGGCACCATATGAGAGTGATGACCAGGCGGTGGTACAGCTGGTGCTGGGGATGAATGGTTGAAACGGGTCGAACTGGGGGGAGGTGGAGCTAGATGGGTACTTGGTGATACCTTTTGGGTAGGTGGGGGTGGTGGAACAGGAAGATGAGTCCGGGGTGATACTTTTTCAGTAGGTGGTGGAGGAGGTGAAGGCGGTGAATGGAAAGGCGTCGACTCTGTGGGCGGGGGTGATGTTGATGTTGATATTGGAGGTGGGGGATGTGATCTAGTGGAAGGCGATGACTTTGAAGTTGGAGGGGGTGGAGGAGAAGCAACTTTAGGAACAGGAATTCTTTGATGAGGCCTCTGAGGAGGCGATGGAGGAGGGCTGGGGCTGGGTTTTTTTACAGAGCCGCCGCCGCCACCTCCCCCTCCGCATTTGAGCTTGCTGCAGTCCACGGGACGGGCAGCCGGGGAGGCACATTCCCTCGTAGATCTTTGATCCAATTTGCCAGGAATGCAGTTCTTGGTACCATTATTAGAGACAGGAGTAGCGGTGCAAGCAGGAGCCTCTCCGGTGAAGTAGTTGAAGGAATAGGTGAAGTTGCGCAAGGCTGGCAGTTGACAAATGCTGGCCGGTATTACACCAGTGAATCTGTTATGGGCGACGTCGAGCTCCTCCAAGCTCTTCATTTTGGCTATGGAGGCGGAGGGCAGAGGCCCTTGAAGATGGTTGAAGCTCACATCAAAGACGGTGAGATTCCGGAGGCGGCCGATCTGGGGAGGCAAGCAACCGGTGAGATTGTCATTCAACAGAATAATCTCGTTGAGAGTCTTCCACATGTTGCCGATGCTACCAGGAATGCAACCCCCAAGATTATTGTTGGCCAACACAAGCACCGAAACGGGCGAGTTGCCGAGATTGTGGGGGATGCCCATCCGGAACCTGTTGTCGTTGAGGAAAATGGCATCGAGATCCTTGTCGAAGAGCTGGGAAGGAACGGAGCCTTCGAACTCGTTAAAACGGAGATCCAAGTACTTGAGGGAAGGCAAGGAGAGCACCACTTTGGGGAAGTTGCCCACAAAGCGGTTGTTGCTGAGATCCAGTTCGTGGAGCAGTTTCAGTCGCCGAAAGCTGGTGGGGACGACGCCGCAGAAGCGGTTGGAGTTGATGTGGAAGAGAGCGAGGTCGGCGAGGAGGCCTAGCTCAGGAGGCAGGTAGCCAGCAATGTCAGCGTGGTTGAGGTCAATGCCGGCGACCACACGCCCGACTGAGGGGAGAGCAGTGCAGAAGACTCCCATGTAGGAGCAGACGTCCGACCCGTTCCAGTTGGAAGTGAAGTTGGTAGGGTCCGAGAAGATGGCCGACTTCCATGCTTGGAGGGCGGTGTAAGCCTTGGCAATCCTTGGGTTCTCAAACTTGAGCGAGTCTTGATCATCATCATCAGCTGCAGTAGCAGCGTAGCAGATGTAGAGGAAGAGGAGCAAGAAAGAGAGACGACGAAGGAGACGAGACATTTGCAAATGAAATGGCAGAGACTCACATGCTCTTGGTCAACAACTTAATCAGACTCTGATTGATCTCCCCATATATGCTAGGGTTAGGATTGCTAGCTAGCTCTCTGTTTATAAATACCGACCAATCGCTTCACTTATTTTACTGGCTGGTTAATTATTATATTTGAATTTCATTTTTACTTGAGAGTTGGGATTTCAGACTTGGCCTTCGGTGGTGTCCGCCGGTGGGGTTTGTAATTGTTATTTAAGCGCGCAGTGTACTGGTGTATGTACCAGAGAGTAGATATATCACTCACTCTTGCTTCAATAATGGTCAATAAGATAACAATAAATGGGGGACATTTCAAAATTTATGTCATATGCGGCTGAAAGGAATCACGACATGACATGCTGGCACGTCTCACAGATTTAGAGAGAGAAAAATTATTTTTTTTTTTTTTGTAAAGTAAAGAGAAAAATATTTGTTGGTGTAGAGTGTTTTTCTTTTTATTTTTAGTTAATTTATTTGGTGTAAAGAGCTTGACAAGGTCTTGAATGGCCGGGCCTGAATTCCTCAGAACGTGTCAGCGAGTCTTTTATCACACAGCTCCAGCACGATCTCAACTGGATTCGCTAGACTTGGTCCTTTTATGGTGGTGAAATCTGACCTATACGTCTTTCCAGTTTCTACTGTGGTAAAAAAGCACCGTCACCATTTTGTCTTCCAGAGGCGAGAGGGGCACGTTGGGTAGCTCTGATGCTCTGTGTTGTCTGCACGATATGTTCAACCTGGGAGGGGGGGCGGGGGTTGGGAGGGAGGGAACGTTTTTCAAACTCAAAATAGAATTTTAGAACGCGGAGTTGAAAATGAGCTCTAAGATCGAAACCATCTGTCAAATCTACCCTTTTTTTTTTTTTTTTATTTTTTANATTGCGTACCAGTTCTTAGAGAGAGCCGCGTCAATAAGCACCTAAAGAATCATCTTTATCATGGATCATAAATTGCGTGACAGCATCGACCTAAATCCAGGAGTCATGCCAATACTCCATTCACACACTTCATCGTTCAAATTACATTCTACAATCCAAAGCAATTCTAATTCTAGTTTAAACAAGCATGCATTTTGCAGACAAATTGTGAAAGGTGTTATAGTGTTATATCATACCTTCCAAATTCCAAAATTTGAACTACAACCAAATAATGCCCAATCACAACCTTCCACTAGGCCACATTTTCTCCTTAATGAAATGGACTGGAATGCTTGCTCCCTAACTAGCTAATGTGGCAGTGTGGCACGTAGTTCACCTCATGAATAAGCAAAAGAAGCAGCCATGGCATGAAATTAATTCACATGATACTTTGCCAAACGAGAATAAGAACCGCAGCCAGGCTCAGAGGCCTTTGGAGAATTCCAAGCCTCCTTTCTGAGCCTGCACCTCCATAATATGGTTCGATCATTATCTCAAACCTGCATGATCCAACTGATGGATTTGTTTTGGTGATCATTGAGAGGTTTGGGAACTTGCAAGCAACGTCCAGTTGATTGTTCATCTGATAGTAACTATTAAATGCGTACGAAATGTTTCCTCTAGCATCCAAGTTTCCACAAGATGTACCATAACCAAGGCTTGTGCAATCCGCAAGTCCGCAAGCATAGCTCATGCTGAGTGCCACTTGTGGGTCATCGAGGCTCGCTGATGGCCTCATCACACACCACTTACGCTCCAAATAGTGCACCCCTTTCGCCGCTACTACAGACCCTGAATTTGTTGTACCAAGATTAAGCTGGTATTTTGGTATTCCATCAAAAGTGAAGATTCCCCAATGTCGTTCAAAATTTCCTGGATCAATGCTCTTTGAATCCTCATCGATTAAACTGAATAAATATGCATCAATCGGCCCTGGTCTCATTGGAGTTCCTCTCCCACTCAAAATGTGGGACATGAAACCTTGGTTGAACTTCTGAGCATAAACTAGATTAGCGTTCTGGTCTCCATCAGTTGGCCATCCAATCTCTCCAACTATAATTGGTAAGTTTCCAAAACCATTCTTTTGCAGGGCCCATGCTAGAGTGTCATAATTCGCGTCAAACATATTGTAATAGGTTAAACTGCCATCTGTAATAGGTGATGCATTGCCATCAAAGAATGCATAATCAACTGGAAAATTGGCATCGATGTAAAGGCTGATAAACGGGTAGATGTTCACCGTGAAAGGGGCACCATTGTCACTCAAGAACTTGATAATTTGAAGCATTAGATCATGGATCTCAGTTCGGAAGTCACCACCAGATGGCAACCCATTGGAACTCTCATAAACGTCAGCATTTTGGGGTACAGTCACCTTTACTTGGTTACTAATTCCAGCTTTTATGAGGGCTGACTGAACATTCTTAAGAGCGGGGAAGATTGTCCTGAGGAAGCTACCATTATATGTTTCCAAGAAAGGTTCATTTCCAACTGCAACATACCTGAAGAATCATACAAAGGATGAGCACATACATGGATGTCAAGACTAGCTTGCAAGAAGTAGAAGAAAACAATAAATCCTCAGCAGATTCAGTAAAGAGCTTTATTAAGCAGAATATAAAAAGAAATGAACAGAATATGTTCCTCATTGTGATTATAGACTAGTCAGACAGATTATTTGTAATAACACTCTGATCGAATCAACAGTAGAATAAACATGTCGAGGGAAAAAATTACACAGGTTTGATAGGCACTACTATGCACAGCCACAATTATAAATAAACACAAAATATATCATGTATCATGATCCTTCTTGCAGAATGTTAGAGGCGATACCGCTATACATTACAGTTTAATACTCTTATCCTAGTACCAGGAACAAGCACATTCAAGTATTGAACTAACATGTTGCTCAACCATGCTAGGAGCTTAAATTCTGGAAAGGTTAGGGAGTGAGATGCAGTTCAGAGACCATGCAAGTCATGACTGATTGCAAATTTTTATTCTTCGTGGGAAGCTTAACAACCCAGAAAAAAGGAGTTCTCCTCTTTGATTGCAAAACTCATTCTTGTTTATTCTCTAGGTAAATGATAAACCAATCTTGGTTTCTTAAGTCTTCAAGAATTTTTTAGTAAATCATTCTTTGAGAAGTTGACTGTTGAGCATTACTGATCAGTTTTCACCAAGAAACTCTTCATTTGAAAACTCCCCTGGCGCCTTTGGAGAAGCACTAATTGCAGCATGGATTTGGCTCATGACAAATCAAACCAAACTTATTTGAATTAGATGACTAAACCTTGCTATTTTATTTTCGCAATGGTGATGGCACGGTTAAACAAAGGGAAGGTAGTTTCAGTTTACACCAACAGACTTCCTAAGAATTTAACCAAGACTTTGGAGGATCGAGGAAGCTGAATATCTGACTATGCGTACACTTTCCCAGTTGGGATGAATTATACATGTAGACTAGAGGACCAATGAGGGGCTCATAAGCCTAATCAAATGTAGCAAAGAAAACCTTCCAACAAAAGCATTGCTATTAGCTTAAACCAATGAATGCTACAGTCTGGAAATCACAAGCATAAAAAGTACCAATCATCGCATACTTCAATATAGATCTCATATATGAACTTAAACACAATCTTTGCTTGCTAACAACAGTCAATGGTTTCAAAGCCGGGTTGGTAGACGAGTGCATGGAGTATTGAGAATATAGGGCTCTTAAACAGCACAGATGCAATTTTAATTACCACCATTTCTACGGCTACCAATAATTCCAATAGCAAGTCCAGTAATAACAACATGAAAAAGGTTACCTGATCTTGACATTATTGGAGGAGATGTGTGCTGAGACATTTTTGGAAACCCACTTCTCAGCTGCCTTAACGCTGGAGGCTAGAGATGCCAGCATATCATTAGGAATGCCCACCATGACCTCAATCCCAGACTTACCCAAATTTGTCAATGTGTCATAATCTGCATCAAAGAGCTTAACCTTTTGAATCCCATTTTGCCTCAGTAGGCTCACCACACTATCTGGGGGTAGAGGGTGGCTTGCCTGTGTACCCCAGTTTGCACCAATCCCACTCACTACTCCACACATCATTAAGTTTGAAATCAGGAAAACTACCCAAATTGAAATACCACCTGAAAAACACCTCCCCATTTCCNCCTTTTAATTCAAAGAGAGACAAAAGCACAGATATTAGTGAGAGTTGAAAAGCAGAAAAAAAAAAAAAAAAAAAAAAAAAAAAAAACTAAAAAAAAACAAAGCGAGGGCGAACCCTGTTGAATAGGCTCAAGAACACACAGGGACTGGCCGACTCACTAGTATAATTTTTCTAACTAAAAAAAAAATAAAAATAAATAAATCACCTGCTGAGGTCTCAACAAATCTAGCTAATTGAATTCTAGGTCTCTTTTGCAACCAACAAAAAATATCTAGCTAACTGAAGGAGACCCAGATTGATTCGATCCAGAGGAGAAAGGAAAAGCCGAAAAGGAGGAGGAAGAGGTAAACTAGTTATGGATCATGTTCTCTCGTGCTCGTGGAGTAAAGAGAGAAATATGAAAAAAAATAAAAAAGCTCAAGAATCCGTGTGATGGAGAGAGAAAAGTGAAATATGCAAGTGGGGAGGAAGGAAAAGCTGCAAAGATGTCATTACAGATAGATACTGATGCACAGCAAACAAATCCTAAAGTATTCGTCTTTGTTGTTGTGTCGTGTTCTGTGACCAAGGAACTGTAACCTTGGGCGTCGCAGTTTTGACGACGACAGCACGTTGGTATACATCTCTGCTTGAGCTTTCAAGTTCTCTGTTTGAGTATCCTTCGGACCGATGAATGACAAACCTCAACAAGAGAATTACATAAATGACCAAATTTAAAAACACAAAAAACTCATCTATGTTGTCAAATAAAGAAAAGATAGAGAGAATGACACAAAAGTTAGAAAAAAATAAAAGTGTTATCATTTATTCTCATTGGTCTTCTTATATAGAGGTAAAATTTACATTATAATACATAACAAATGAATAATTACGTGGACAGTTACATATTATAATATTTATAACACTCCCCTTGGATGTCCACCAATGAATGATGAATTGGACGCGTTTATCGTTGTCTCGTTAAAAACCTTGTCATGTAACAAAAACCGAGTGACAGAAAAATAACTCTGGTCGAAAGAGAAAAAGAGTACAACGCGCATTTGTCCTAGTAACATACTTCTAGATGCTCTCCCTATGAAAATATCCTCCTGAACGTTACAGACTTCATGCACCATAAATAATGGTTTGATCTGTCCATCACTAAAGTGAGACCATGCGTGTTTTGCATATAGGGGCTCATCATGAAATTGTGTACCTGTAAAGTTAAAACAATACCAACAAAGCTAAACGATTATAAATAGGTTTTACCTTATTAAGTCGTATGACCAAATTCATACATTAAGTAATAGCTAAACAACATAAGCAAATTGACATTAAAGCATTGAAACATCATCATGACGTATCTAACCATACATATCAATATCTTTGTGTATTGATATGTCTCATATAAGCTCTTCAACAACTCTAAGTACGTCATTCATAACTTCAAAAGTTGAATTATGTGGCAACATAATGATCATAATTCGAATTCGATTGTGTAGTCTGATCATAGTACTCATTGAGGTAATTTCGATCACGTTAGCTATAACGGAATGAGTATATATGAGCTAACTTTAGAATATTTAATTCCATAAATTAGCTTCAGGCTCTCTCAAGTATTCATGGATCGAATTACATTATAATCATTCATGTACTTGAATCCTTTAAGGATTTGACAAGCGACACGTTTGTAATGACACTTCATTTTTGGGAATTTGCTTTTAGCAACGTGTCTTTTATGATCCTCATAATATACAGTGACAAATGTCGTAAGTCTCTCGTCAATAACAACTATATCTACTATGTAACATTGTACTTACAGAAAATTGTCACGTATAAAGAAAAATATTCATAAACCTCATGTCTCTTGTAGCCATTATGTCATAGTTATTTATTTTCATTATGATCAATAACCTTTTGTATCATGTAGGGTTAAAGGTCTAAGTATCTCATCACGTTTTATATATTCAGTTTCATTGGAATTGCCTCTTTCCAATTTGGCCAATAATATGTTTTGTCAACATGCATAATGAAACGTGGTATAACGTTATACAATCCTTAATGGTCTTTGGTAGCTACATTTGTAATTTGTCATAGATGATCATCATTCATAGATCCAACACATTCTTATATGCATGTATTTGATTTTTGGGTACCCATGCCACTTCTGGGGCAAATATTGTCACTCCAAATACATATATTTAGCGAATGTGGATTTTTTACTTGTAATATCACATAGAGCATTATATGACTATTCATGTTTCAAGAGCTAGCTTAAAACTTTAGACCTGGTTGATACATTCCACTCAAATTCACGCCGTTATTCAAATGACAGTAGTCTTTCTCTTCTCCTAACGGCGAGAAGAATGTCTTATTATGACCATACGTAAAAATACATTCAAGGATATATCACTTTCTTTAGAGTGAAGACGTTCATTGGTTGGTGGCAAACCCAAATGAAGTTTGAGGTCAAAAACTTAATATTTATGAGTATCAACCATATTGATGTTTTGTTGTATCACCAAGAAATCGTTCTTTAATGGTGTACATTAAGCATCGTAGCCATATTAGAAACTATGACATTCTTTAATGAGATCTTCAGGAGAATCATGTTACTTAGATACACATACATCGGTCTCACAAATCAAATGGGATCAATATGGTTGTTCTCGAGGACTTTAAAACAAGCATGTGTTTTTGCATATATTTTTGTCAAGATCTTTTATCAACTCATTTGCTGAGATATTTCTCAAAACCAAAATAAGATGATGGATACACAACTCACACCAATTTACCTTGTTCTTCAAAAACAATCTTACTCCCCTTCATGACATGAAGAGTGTCTTATTAAAGTGACAACTCAAAAAATATACGACATATAAGTAATTTGCTATGAGTAGGGCTAGTGGTGATCAAGACTTGTTACCGATTGCAAGCAACATTATTGGTAAAATATGACCTAGCTATTCATGCCCGGTTTCAATGAATTTCTGGTTCAGGATATTATATACCTCAATTAACTATAGATTTAACACAGCATAGATTTTACATCATTTTGATCTAGAACCATATTGGAGGCACATAATGCAAAGAGAGAATAATATGTGCTCTTCTTGAGCCATCAATCATATGTGAAATTGAAGCATTCAAATCGTAATGTAAGAACTACATGTTCTCAGATCTCGCTTGTTGAAATTCGAGTTCAATAAATTTGGTGCTCGAAGCTTCAAGCTCGAGTAACTCAAATAAAACTTTAAGTTCACTTTTAATGAAATCATGTATCATGCTCAAAGCTTCAGGTTTGAGTTTCTGCTGTTAGAACTTTGGGTTCTATTATATAGTATTGTGAACATTTGGTTCAAGAATATGACATTTGAAATTCATATATTCGAAATATAGGGCTACTGGCCTGAATGAAAAACAATAAACATTTAAACGATTACTATAATAAAAGTACATAACAAATTAAAGAAAACTGTAAAGAACAATATGCATGAATGAATAAAATACACAGATTTTCTAGTCTGATTAACTTCACATATATGATCATATTATTTCTCTCCTCTAATTGCACAAGAACATAGTATCAAAATAAGGTGAGAAACTTCAGATCCTCATATAATTAGGGATCACAAGGTGTGGCTTCAATGATCTTTTTATAACTTTGAGAAACTTCCGGCCTTCATCAATTGCATAAACTTTGGAAACTTTATATTATAATTCCATCTATAGTTCGATCAAGAGACTTCAGACTCGATCTAATTCACAACTGAATTCAAAGGAATCAATATGCTTGATAGCCAGTACCACAAAATAAATCATCAAAAGGCTCTCTGAATACTCACGGAGAAAGGAGTATGCTATATGCATATTGTTTGATCAATATATATAGGCATTATTGCCAATTTTATACCCTAATTTTCACCTTGGTGTCAATTTGCTACCATAACTTTCATTTTAGCTACTTTGCTACCCTAACTATTAAATATGCTAATTTGCTACCATTCCATCAAATTTGCTACTTTAAGCTTTCAAGATTAACCAATTTACTTATCAAAATTTCAATATCGACAAACTTTAACCTTCGATTTTTAGAATTAATTCATGTTTGGATGAAGAAATGAACAAAATAAAATGACAAAAAGGTAGCAAGTTGGCTAATTTTGAAAACATAAGGTAGCAAATTGGCAGAAATAATAGTTAGGGTAGCAAATTGGCTAATTATGAAAAGTTAGGGTAGCAAATTGGCTGAAATAAAAACTAGAGTAGCAAATTGACACTAAGATGAAAGGTAGGGTAGCAATTTGGTTAAAAAACTATAAGGATAGGCCCTTCCAATGAGGGATCCCTATTTTTTGTCACTTTTATGGCTAGGCCTACACCATTAGATCTGTTTTTTAATGGGCTTAGATGGCTGAGATTAAAACAAAAAACTTAACACTTATGTCAAATATACACCGTTCAAGATCATTAAAAATAAATCAAACATTTGGATGACTTAACAATCACCAAATTTTCTAAAAATTTGCAGAAGTGATATACTCATATACACCTACAAACTGAACGATAGAGATGTGATTTAGTGATTGGGAAGTTTGTCAAATACCCTATCCATAGAAATGAACAAAAAAAAGGATCCCTCATTGGAAGGGCCCTGTTTATATATATATATATATATAATAAACTCT
>NC_020494.1:6497961-6499139 GCF_000184155.1 Fragaria vesca subsp. vesca
GTGGGTGTAAGTCCTCAAATTGATAAGGACACCCAAGTTCTCCAATCCCACACTTCCTCTCACTTTCTCCGAAAGTTTCCTAATTACACACCATGCTCGCTCATATTAAATTCATTGTCACTCTTCTCGTCTCCCTTACACCATCCCATCATTGTTGGCACCGTTCAGTCCTAATCTGCCATCTCAACTTAAATTGCAAAGCACATAGCCAATACATCATTCCCAACTCAAAATCATGCTCTGCAGTTCTAATATGATCATAAATTAACCAAACATTGTCCAACAACCAACACCATCGTCATGCACAGTAGAGCAGTAGAACCTCAAGTACCAAATCCTGCAACTCTCAACCAATTTCAGAACCAAACAAGCAGAAGCTATCGGCGGCGGACGTGGTCAACACAGCCTAAAACCCAGATTTGTCATCTATCATCCAAAATGGAATTCAAGCACAAGAACATCAACTAAATTATCTTCCAAGGCTTCTAACAATTACAAACTAGAAACCTGAAACCCAAAACATTACCAGCGCCGTCGCGCACAGCAGCCACGCACGGTGGTCGACTGCCCAAAATCCATCTTCTTCCAAACTTAACCAAATCTGAATTCCAAATATATAAACAGGTAGAGCTCGATGAGAAGATCAAGTTTCATACCTCACTTGCCTTCGCCGGTGGCCGAAAAGCATCAAACCGTCGCCGGAAAATCTTAAAACTTCTTCTCTTCGATTCTCCCTCCTCTGAGCTTCTCTTCGAAAACCAGGAACATGGAAAGGTTCCTGAGATCGAGATGAAGCTATCCATACCAGTGAGAAGCGTCGCCGCTACCGGAATCGGAGATTTGCCGGCAAACACAGCCTCTCCTTCTCCACTTCGAATCTCTCACTCCAGACTTCTTATTTGAAAATCAAGGGCATGGACATGACCACGAGAATGAGAGGAAGCTGTCGCTACCATTCTTTCTGCGTGTCGTCGCCGGAAAACGGAGAACCAGTCGGGTTGACCCGCTGACTCTGTTCGGGTCGGGGATGACCCGGTCTGGGTCTGAACTGATTTTCTCCCCCCTTTCCGAACCTTCCTTTTTTCCTTTAATCTGTTGCTTAGGTCGGTTTAACCGACCCTTCTAGAACCTCCCTCTTTCTGTTTTATATATATATATATATATATATATATATATAT
>NC_020494.1:6500577-6514292 GCF_000184155.1 Fragaria vesca subsp. vesca
TGGCAATGTTTTGAACATCTTTTGCACTTTTACAATCAACTCTGACAAAAAATTTTTGATTTAATAAATCATCTTGAAATTTACTTATGCATAATACAATTGATAAAATTTCTTTTTTAATAGTACTATAATTTGATTGGGCTGGATTCCAAATTCCAGAATGAAATCGAACAATTTGCTCAGGATGATTGGGAGAAAGTTGTTGTTTGAGAATACCTCCATAACCTATTTCAGAGGCATCAGTTTCTACTATTTTATAGGAATCGGAAAGAGGGATTTCTAAGCATGGTAAGGTTTTGACATGACTCTTAATTTCTTTGACTAAGGATGTATGCACTGATGTCCAAGGGGAAGGATTTTTTTGTAATCTATCGAATAGAGGTTTACAATATTTCCTAAGGTTTTTGTAAAAATCTGCTACATAATTTAAAGATCCTAAGAATCTTTGTAATTGATTTTTATCTAAAATGACATCTGTAAATTTGTCAGCGAATTGTATCGCTCTATCAATGGGTTTAATTTGGAGTTGGTGAATGTTAAATCCAAGAAAACGAATATTGGTTTGGAATAATTTGATTTTTGAGGCAGAAATAACTAGACCATTATTCTTTATTATGGAAAAGAATTGGTGAAGATGTTTCCAGTGTTGATCAATTGATTGTGAAAAGATCAAAACATCATCAATGTAGACAATGGAGAAATGACTATAAGGATTGAATATGTCATTCATTATGTTTTGGAATTCGCTAGGCGCATTTTTTAATCTGAATGGCATAACATTCCATTCATAATGACCAAAGGGTGTGACAAATGCAGTTTTGTATTTGTCAGCTTCACTAATTTGAATTTGTCAAAATCCTAATTTCATATCAAATTTACTAAAGATAACAGATTTGTTTAACCTGTTAATGAGATCTCGTTTATTGGGAATGAGATACCTGATCCATTCTAAAACTGTGTTAAGGGGTTTGTAATTAATAACTAGACGAGGAGTCCCTCTTTCGAGTTCAGCATTTTTCTGAACATAGAAAGCTGGGCAAGACCAAGGGGATTTACTAGGGCGAATAATATTTTTGTTGAGTAAATCATTAATTTCGTTTTTACAAAAATCCATAATTTGGTGACTCATTTGGATTAGACGAGCGTTAGTAGGGATATTTTTGTCATTGAATTCTTTGATGTAGGGTAGTGAGACAATATGTTTTTTCCTGTGCCAAAAGGCAGTAGGAATATCAGAACATATTTCTTTGATTATCTTTTCTTCAAAAGTTTTTGATCTTTTGCTGAAGAAAAGAGTTTTGGAGTTGATTTTCAATTCTTTTGAAATTAATTTCTTCTTGGAGAAAGGTTATTTGTTTATTTTTCGCTTGAATGCAACCGAGAGTTTTTCAAATATTATTTTCTTGAAATGCTTTCAGAGTATATATGGATTTCGGGGTTTAAAAGAAAAGTAAATTTAACTGGTTCATCAAAAGGGTAGGTAATAATACCATCATATTCAATTTTGAAAGGGTAAATTAAAGTAATGAAAGGTAGTCCTAGTGTTACTTTTTCAGTTAAATTTTTTACCAAGACAAACGTAGTTTTGAAACAAACATTGTTTTGGCAGATATGGGCTTTAGGGATTTTGTATTTAATATCCATCTTTGTTCCATTAGCTGGTGGGAAAAACATCTCACTCCTGACTCTAGATCATCCATTAAACATGCCATCAAACGTGATGAATAGTAAAAAGTGACTGTTGATGAATAGTAATTTATCTGCCACAGAGTGACTGTTGCTAAATAGTAAATTGTCTGTCACGGTTTTACTGTTGATGAATAGTAACTTGTCTGCCATGTGATTTACTGATTGATGCTTTTGGTGGAAATTCTGACCGGGACGATCTTCACTGGAACTAATCAAACTCAGCATATCCTGACTATCTTCATAATCGGCCCATCTTTTTGGTTGACTGGGGGAACTTTGATGACTGTGAGATGATGATGATTCTGATGGAGAGTGTTCTTCGTCATCATCTGTAGATAAACTGGCTGCTTGTTGTAGTAATTGTTTGGCCAAATCTTTTAATTCTTCTGTTTTGGAAGATGAGGATGAACTATCTGGTGTAGGTTTAAAGGTTCGATATTTAAGGTCTGAAGTATTTGGTTTATTTCTTTAATTTGGCTAGTGTCACTAGAATCACTATCGGATGAAATGGATGAAGAGGTTTGTTGGGTATGAATTACTGCGATTCTACTAGGTTCTGCTGTTTCAATTTTTAATTTTTTTAACATTTTCTCGATCTTTTGAATCGATGAAGTAGGCTTCAAAGGAGGTTTATTTTAATCACTAAAATGAACTAAATGAGTTTCTGATTTAGGTTGTGGTAGGATATTAACTTTAGAGGATATGTTGTCAACCTTTATTTCTATTTTATCTAACTGGGCTCCAATGGTTACTAAGCTTTGATTTGTGTAATTATTTTGTTCAATAATTTTCTTAGTGTCTGGGTTTATTTTCTTAGTGTCTGGATCTTCTATAGCAATTTTAAAAGGTGAAGCTGTGATTGGACTGTTAAAATGATCAATTATTATTGTTTCAACAGGGGGATGACTGGAAAGAACTGAGCTAGTGGAAGTTTTCCATCTTGCTTTTGTTAATGTTTGAATTTTTTGGTTGTTTAGTTGATCTATAAAATCCAGAAAGAACATTTCAGATCTTGTTTCAAGCATAAATGCTTGCCAATCATGAAATAATTGCGTTCGTTGATCCATGAAATGGAATTTCATCCTATAGAGGTTTCTCTTAAGGATATTTCCTTTTGATTCAAGATGTTTATCTAATCTAAAATAGTTGATTATAAAAGGTTGGGTAAGTGTGTTTAATTGAGGATTTAGTGGGGGAGTAACTAAAAAATCAAAAGCAGTGGGAGACGTTTGCTCTTCATCTGTGGTTGAAATATTTTGAGATTCATTTTCTGTATAATTTGGGTAACTGACTTGGGAAGTAGTTCTGATAGTTTTTAATTTTGAGCTTTTGTAATTCTTCTTCTAATTCTCTAATCCTAATGTTTTTAATTTGTTTATCTAGATCAGAATCTCGTCTAGACATTGTTTCAGCTGTAGTGGAACCAGCAAATGAATGTCTAGCCGTGGCAAAAGAATGTCTGGAGGAGTTCTACCTCTTGAATTCTTGGGTTTTGACTTATCCTGGACTTTTGAAAATTAATTCTTACTGTGTCATCATTAAACTGTTGAATACAGTCTAAATCAGAAAGACTATGTTACGCATTGGATGGCTGATTCTCACTAGTGAGAGACCATTCAGAAGGAAGATGGACATCTGACCATCTGATTGTGTGTGGAACGCTAATATTAGCGTTTTCTTGACTGCTTTGAATTAAGAGAGTATGGTTTTTGGGACTTTTACTAATGGCTTGGAAATTCATGTTTGTGCCAGTGACTTTATAATGGATTCTATAAATTAAGGCTAAAGGTTGAGTTCATTCAAGGACATGATAACCTGAAGTTTTAACATTGAGGGTTAAAGCTTTTAGGATATGAGGATCACTGAGGGTAATGGTAAAATCCAGGTAACAATTGAAATGAACTGGACCATTAAATAGACGTAACTCAATTAATCCAAGGGTACTGTCATTGAAATCAGTAAACCTTGCATCTCTTAAACATAAAAGAATAGAGGCATTAAGACCTCTAGTTAAAGGCTTGACACCGATTTGAACTAATCCAATATGGAGGAAATTTATTACCATCTTTTTTATGTTTCTTAATTGATTCTGGACTAAAAAGTTGGCAAGTTTCATGTTGTTTACTAAGGGCATAAACTTGTTCTACTGATTTAATATGGTGTTCACTTTTGAATGAAGCTAGACTCCATTTTTTCTTATAAATTTCATGACTAGGAACTCTGAGAATATTCTAGTCATTCATATCTATGTTATCATTTGACTGATACTCTATTTGTTCTTCATTGACAATATCTGGAATCCTATTGAGGGAGGACCTAGACGAACTAGAAGTGACTGAGTTAGATCTAAATAGTCGACTCATTTTGGGAAGAGAAGAGAAAACTGGATCAAAACTAAAAGGATAGGGGGATTTAAGATCCTTGGCTTAAGACCCTAAAGACTGTTACTCACTTTTCGTTGCTCATGCCGCATTCGCTCATACCTCACCTAGGACTTAGTGTTTGGACCTGGACTTATTGTTTGGATGAAGAGAATAACAGGCTTGAAAGGAGTTAAGGCAAAGAAAATAAAACCAAAATCCTTAAAATTAAGGGACAGAAATCAAACACTTCACTAAATAAGTAAAAAATATAGATAAACTCAAGATTCACTCCTAGGCGGTAGTCCGCCACCTGGGGTTGGAGGTTTTTGAATGATTAACTATATCAGGCTGTTTAGGCTCTGACACCAAAACACTGAAGCATATATAAAATAAAACATTTGATTAATGTAATATCAGAGTTACAAACTTACTAATTTAAATCAACGCATGAGTAAGAGCAAGAGCTCTCTTTGCATGAATAGTTTACTGGAGAGAGAGAGAAGATAAGAGGAGAAAAAATGAAGCATTCATGTAAATCCTGTGGAAAGTATGTCAATAATTTCAGGTTGGCTGAAATTATGATTAGTGACATAGCTATTGGCTGCCATAGACATGTGATGTAATTTATTTAAGATTTCTTGTTCTGATAAATTATCAATGTTCCATTCATAAGTTTTATCAGAAGAAACTGAGAATTGATTATTAAGATGATTAGTAGGTTGTATATCTAAGGGAAGATGACGTTCTGTCCAAGTTTTAAAAGGTTCGCTTTTTGTTGTGTATATATATATATATAGACACACACATGAGACGATACTTTAAACATGTATTGGGTTTCGTGGAATTGCAAAACCACATTGGATATGAGATGAGCTAATGCGCACAAAGCAGACAAAAGATAATTAAAAGCTAAATAGAAGGAAGCAAACCAAACAAGAAAATGTATGACTCGTAGAACATGAGTTTTGGGCAAATGAGAAATCATCAAATGCTCTTAAATCATCATAGAGTCTAAAACAGATATTAGATGAAGCTTGCTGGGTAGTCGGTGTGCACTGACAGATAAACTACAAGATATAATCGATGTGTAAATATAAATCATATTCCACAGTGCAAAGGAATTAACAGATAAACATGATTTCCTACATATCTGACAAACAATAACAAACATGTGGACTAGCAAAATCAAAATATATTGAAGCCATAAATTTGCATCAAGTTCCAAAGTAAAAGGGTTAGATAAGAGTGCAAAATCAAAATATATTAATTTTTAGGTTGATGTTATTAAAACACCCCATCAATTTTTCTATCCACACATTTCAATTTTATTTACAATTTCGCCACTTGAATATGTTTCATGATTGACTCATATTATAGATGGGGTGTGTGAATAACACAAACCGGTGTGTTAATAACACAAACCAATTTTTATGTAATAAAGGACACCAGCCCAGGCCCACCACCAACAATGCCCGAATTGACTCCGAATTTTAGCATGAAATAACCAAAAAACCCAGTTTTACCACAAAATTACAAATTTACCATGAAAACCTACTTCTCGACTTATCCCCATCCCGATCTGATTCTCTCATCTCTCTCTCTCTCTCATCTAAACGCCGATGCCTTGAAGACAACGGTCTCTCGACGACGCCCCGACATCAATGACTTTTTCCAACGCGGAGCCCAAAATAGTTGACTTTGCACATATAAGCACAACAACTTGTCTTTCCCGCGCGGGTGCATTAAGCGGTCTGTAAGCAAGTGACCTGAGTGGGAAAGTGCTGAAGGCACTAGTAAGTGATGTGCTCATATTATTCTATATTTATATGCCTCTTGATCTTAGTATTTGTGTTTAGTTCTCTTATTTGTGATTGATTTATGTTAATTTAGTGTTGTTGTTGGTTTGTGTCATAGAGAGAAGAAAATGAGCTAAAACGAGCAAATAAGGATTGAAAGGCGATTGCGATCCTAAGTGTCAGAATCTGTTTGAGCAGAACGTCCAACTTTGCCAAATTACTGAGAATTACTCAGATCGAATCAGACTATGAGTCTTATATCATTGGAAAGCTACTCAGAATTACTCAGAAGTCTACTTTCTGTAGAAGTTTACGGATCTCAATTTCAATACTTCTCGACCGAGTTATGATCATTTGAATGAAGATAGGTCAGATCAAAAAATCTGCTCGGATTTGCAAACATTTGTGGAGAACTCAAGTTCTGTATTACAAGACCGTCAATCTTAAAGCTTCAAGGACAATAATGCAGATGAGGATTCAAAGAGTACATGTATTCCTAGTTCTACAAGAGATATCCTAAGGTTTTCCAAAATGACTCTGAATCCAAGTCTTACAAGGAAATTTGAAGACAAAGTTGAGTAGGAACTTCTCTATTTAAGGGAGCACGAATTTCACATAAAAAAGGGAGGTCTCAAAAGCACGTTGTAGACGCCTAAAGGAACAGAGATCCATCCACCCTTTACCTTTCCATTCTTTTTATGTTTTCGTTATGTTTTACTTAGTTATGTTTTGTCAACCTTAAGGCAACGCCACAAGTCAAACACAACGTCACACATACAGTCGATTCAACATATCCACGCGACTCCTAGACTACCACAAATAATTTATGACTTCATGGTTCTTCGTTTAACGGAACTCTGGCTCACTTGGGATCACCACTGGATTTATCAATGATCTATGTCTATGACACAACAACCAATTCATCATTTACCTTGAAAATTCGACAAACTAACCAGAATTTCTAACCTTCAAATTATAGTGCCCGCATTCCACAGTTTCAAGATCCGAGGATGAGCGTTATCCAAAATTGCAGTAGGAACAATTTAGATATTCTCAAACACGTCACAACTAAAACTCAAATCCTATTCCCGAATTTGCAATAAGGTGGGTGAACAGATCCTTACTTTGATGTGTCCTAATTAGTCACCAATTGCAAACGAAGTGATGTTAGTAAACAAACTTTGATCGCAAATTCGAGGCTCATTCCAACTACCCGAAACAACACTGCTTGAAATTACTATGGACACCCACACATTCTTGCTCCATGATTCAGTGGGCTTTACTCCACCGTTGTCACTTCCACCAGCTCCACGCAACTGTCTTAGAATACCCATGACAACACGTATTAAATTCACCATGTGTTGTCGTAATTAAAGCCGGAGCCACCACAACCATCTCACTTCCACTCTACCATTACGTTTCAATGCCTTTTACATTTATCGTTTTTTCCAAAACAATCAACAAATCTAGAAACCAAACTTCAACACCTAGAATTTCGAAAGAATCCATAATGGCCCCACGATTAAAAATAATATAACCGAGATCTCACTCCACGATTCCAAGCTTGCTTGAAACTCGAAACATTTAGTGACACCATTCAATTCTTAAAATTCTTTTACTGTGACACATAAATAAGTATGTCAATACGCTACGTACATTGACTACTAAAACCAACGACCCAAGGAAAAAAATAATCCTGGAGTCATTATGTTGAACGCCTCAACCAACTTTTGCTAATTCACAATATAGACAAAGTCATCAAATATATTGATATTCATCGACTACTTCTCCAAAATGCTCCAACTACACTCCTTAATAGGATGATTCCAAGGATAAGAACATATCCTTAATTAGAGCTGTAAGGACTAGCACATGTACCGCCATAACACGCATTAACCAAAATAATCCCAACTGACTTCCGCTATGGACAAGCCAGTTGGTAATTTGGCAGTCAATCAAGACTTCTCTAAATTGATAGCCTTTTTACTAGCCACAAATCCCCCGTGACTAATTAGCTCAAAATTAAAGTCCTCAACAACTCGTATATGTACCTCTTTGAATTACTATGGGTACCTCACCACATCACTTCAACCAACATTTACATTAATAGAATACACCACTACTTCGAACTTTCCTTCCAACTCTTCTCTCCCAGAAATCACGTAACTCAACACCAAGATTTTCCATCAGACTACTACAACCCCATACTTTCCCACCATAAATAACTAACTCCAAGACATGAATCGAATCAAACATTTCGCCTACTATAGATTCACACGAGATGCTCACCCTAGCATCTTAATTAATCATAGCCCAATTAATCATCGGACAAATGAAAGGAATGCTGTAATGCTTGTAAGTTCCCAACTCGCAACAGAATTCTAACAATTTATGATATTAAATCAATAACCCTTGGAAAAGACGTAATATAAACACATTTTCATTACTCAAAGCAAGATGATCACTTAAGAGGTCGGTGTACGGAGACATAGTCTTAGAGATGTAGACTTATATGGCACATTACTGTCCATAAATAAGACAAGAACAACTACCTCACAAACCTAATCAATACATAACATCTGAAGCATATAATGCTAATATATCCGCCAAGGTCAAACCATCACTCTATAGACACTAAATGTGACCAACTATATGAGGTAGTAATAATAAGAAGAAAGAATCGAATAACCTAATGCTCTGATACCAACTGTCAGGACCCACCCCGAATTTCACCTTGAAATCCGAAGTAAACCCTGCGGGAATCATCTCCAAAGTAAATTCTACCGAAAATTCAGCATAACCTCTTTTGAAAATGGACAACCCTTCCTAAAAACACATGCAAACACTTCAAAAAATTCCAACTCCAACCTTATAAACTCTTGGAGCCTTCATGCTCCCCCCAAAAAAAGAGATACAACACCTCCCTATTTATATTTACTAATCTAATAATAATCCCATAACCAACAATTCATAGGTTCAGAGAAATTCTAATAGTGAAGGAAGGAAACAAAAATTATACAAATGAGCGGAAGCTATGCTATTGACTATGCCTCGACTCCAGGTACGCCCAACCTCAACTAATCTAACCTGCAAACTGGGCATTTAAAACCAAAGAGCCTAGGGGAGAAGCAATTTGAAAACGTTAGAGTGAGTGGACAAAAATAAGGTTATAAGAAACAAATAATTTCATTAATACTTCATGCTTTCCCATTTTAATCTCTTAAAGAAAAGAGTGATGCACGCAACAAGTATTAAGACTTTTAACTTAGAAATTGACAAATACTGAAATACGACTAGCCCCAGTCTCCAATACTTTACGATATTAAGCCTCCCAGGCTCTAGTATATAAGTATGTATTTACACACGTCATACTCCTTGTATGAATTTTTGTGAAAGATAAAAATTCATACAAAGCTACTATGCTTGCATCCCACACTCACGTTACACCACAATAGCGGCTTATTGCTACACCATTAAGGCGGAAAAGACGGGTGTATATACGTGCTGCATATCCCTTATATGAATACCTACATACATATAGAGCTACGAAGCTTCCGTCCCATGCTCATGTCACACCATAATGGTGGCTAGCATTTATATACATACTATCCTCACAAATATACATATATATGTTATCCGAAAATCTCATTTTCGATAACTCGATCTCCAAAATAATAAAACTTGCCAATTTAAAAATGACGTCATATGCTCCAATAAAAAGATACTGTTCAATAACAATCCATTGCATGCACATAATTTAAAACAAATGTCCACTCACAAGTTAAGCTCAAGTCTTTCAATGCTCGGAATACTCCTCGAGCGCTGCCTCCAACTATTCACATTCTCAAGTCAAACCTACGTCTGACGATAAACAGTAAAACAAATCGGTCAGACCGGACTCCGAAATAATCATTGCCTCATTTTCTTTCCTAATTTGACTAGGGTTTCCTAGGTTGACTAGTTGACTAATTTACTATCTTTCCATAATTGGAAGGTTTCCAAATAGGGAAAATTTCCTAATATAGAAACTTTCCAAGTATGGCAGTTTTCTTAAGTCACAAACCTTACTTTCCTATAAAGAAAGCTTCAACTCTAATCGGAGAACAACTTGAAAGCTACCTCAATGGTCTTTGCCGGATTATGCCCTCGTCGGAATCTCTTGCCGGATTCCGACGGAATATTCCACCGGATTCCTGCGACTTACCAGAATTCCGCCATAGCCTCCCCGTAAACTCTGAATCATCAAGTTATCAACAAACAACACCAAAAATACACCTAATCAGTCCGAATATCCACACAACAACTATATAACATCAAAGGAGATCGAGATTACCTTCCATCGATCTCAAGTACCAGCCCAAGAACTCTCCTAGTCCGGACTCAATATGCAGGACCTCCAAACATCCACAATCGCTACCTCATTAATTCTTCACTGTAACAACACCATTCACCTCGGATCCTCTCCAGTCAAGCACACTGGACCTCTGTCACGCCCCAATTTTCGAAAGGAAATTTTCAAAAATTTTGGCATGATATAACTTAAAATACTATAATCCCAAAACTTGTTTCAACAAAAATCAAGGAAAATAAACTCACTGCAGAAAGTAAATTTACACACAACTCCAAATTGAGTTAAATATTACATTTCCTTATTTACATAAACTTGAGAGTCAAGAAAATGAAACGCTCGCATGAGTTTAATATTGTCTATCCCAATGTATATATAAAAAAAATATATAAAATGAACAACCAAAACCCAACAAAAAAACCCTGCCACTAAGCCTCTATCTCAACCCTGCTGATCCTCACCTGCAGGTCTAACCCCTACACCAAGAATTGGTGCACCGGGTTGTAAACAACAAACCCGGTAAGCTAAAAAGCCCGTATGAGTAATTCTCAAAATAAACACAACACCTCCAACAACCCATTATAACACAAGAGAAATTTATATATCAATTATTAAAACCACAATTTCAACACTATCACAATTAACATGTACCCATGAGTCCCAGATATTAATAAATACCCCTCATAACCTACAACAACAAAATGTGTACCCATGGGTCCAAGATACCATACGGTATCTCCCATGACCTACACTGACAGACGGACTAGAGCTCTATTCCTAATCGCAACCAATCACTCGGCCAAAGGCTTGGAACCCGGTTTGACTGTCTAATATCAAACACAAAAAATGATAAATAGCATCGTAACCGCAACCAATCACCCAAATAAGGGCTTGGAACCCGGTTTGGCTATTTATCCAACAATCATAATATCACATCATTATTCTCAACAACACAATATCTCATCATAACTTATATCCTTGCACATAGATATATTTACATGAATAAAATATAGATATTTCATAAGAATAATCTATCAATAATTAATAAAATTATGATCACATGAATCTCCAAATAGCATATAAAGAAAACTCGTTTTACCTTACCTATGAGCCGTTGACGATCAAGCTCATATATTTTTAAAACAATTAAAAACATATTATTAAATCCAACATCATCATCATTATCAACATATGACCAAAATAACATTAGGTTCAAAATTGAACCTTGGTGAGATTTACTCACCTCAATAGGCCGCTGCGTTTCCGCAAAACACAAGAGCAAGCCAACTCACAATTTCACAAATTACCTAAAATAACACACATATTAACCTTAATAACAAACACAACATGGATCAAAGTACTCTTAACTTAAAGGTTGCCCCCAAGAAAGGCAATCCTTCCTCCAAGACCTTCCAAGGTCATTGGACACTCAACAACAACCAACTACCTTCAAGATCAAACTTTCTAAATTTCCGATCTAATGAACACCATGAACAACTTAGCACCTAAGATGCAAAAACAAAACCTAATCAACACTTAGCCTTCACCCACCATCAACACCCTCACAACTACACAAACAAGCTAACACAACAACCAAACCCACTCATACTGGCCAGATACACCGCCACACACCACCATAGGCAGCGGCGAGTGGGTCCCACGCGCCACCCCGCAATGCTGCCAGTTGAACATCTAACAAACTCGACTCGTAGATCAAAGTAAGAGGAACAACTTTGTACCTGTGTACTAGCCTCGAATCAACCTTGAACTGCTCCAAAATCCCGTCACAAATTCGAGCACCAAAACTGAAAATCAAAATTGAAAACTCAAAACTGAGTTGATTGCTTTGCCCAACGACACACAAGTGGAAGAAGCAAGCAAAACTCACCCAATGATGCACCTCGTCGCCGCCGTAAACGACAGTTTCAACCAAGGCAGCACCACTGATTTCCGACCAAGAGAGACGTCCTCTGCTGGCGTCGTCTGTGGCCAACCGCCGTGCAACACCGACCTAGGCTTGAAGGCGGTAGTCCTCGGAACCCGACGTGACAGGCGACGTCCCGAACGGTGGCCGGACGACTCGGTTTGGTGCCGGAGAAAACGGGAGAACACGGAGGCTCGGGGAGGAAAAGAGAGAAACTGAAAGGGGCTTTGTGCAATTTTAGGGTTTCTAAAATAACCCACACACACATTTTCTACTTATACTCAAACCAAAACCGGAAACTAACTTCCTCTGACCATAACTTTCTCATACGACATCCGTTTTAGGCGTGCCACATGTCTACAAACTCGTATCGACAAACTCTACAACTTTCATGAAGGAAGTTTTCGAAGATAACTAACGGAAAATAAAGTCAACTTTTGGCCTCTTAAAAGTCAAAGCATCTTAATTTAAACTCCCGAAATTTCAACTTCGCATAAACCAAAGAATTTTCATAAATAATCCTTCATTAATTAAGAAAATAATACAAGGAAAATTGATATGAAAATCTAGGATATTACAATCTACCCCCTCAAAGGAATTTCGCCCCGAAATTCAAAAATACTAACCCAAAAACAACTTTGGGTACTTAGCCCTCATGTCCGACTCTAACTCCCAAGATGCATCACCCTCATCATGGTGACCCCATCACACCATAACCAAATCGACTTTCTTCCTTCGAAGCCTCTTGGTTGATCTATCCAAGATTCGAACCGGTTCAACAACAAAGGGTGCATCCGCATTCACCTTGATAGAACTATAGTCAATCACATGTGACGCATCCGAAATATACTTCCTTAACAAGGATACATGAAACACATTGTGTACCTCGGACATGATAGGACGTAAGGCAAGCCGATAAACATAATCTCCTACTTTCTCCAAAATCTCAAAAGGCACCACATACCTCGGAGCCAACTTCCCCTTCTTGCCAAATCTCACCACCCCTTTAGTAGGTGAGACCTTCAAGAACACATGATCCCCAACATCAAACTCTACTTGCCTCCTCTTCAAGTCGGCATAGCTCTTTTGCCTGCTTTGCGCCGTTCGGATCCTATCTCGGATAATAGAGACCTTCTCAGTTGTCTCTTGAACAATATCAGGACCCAACAACTCACTATCACCCACCTCCGCCCAACAAATAGGTGATCTACACGGCCCATAGTGACACGACCCATCCCGAATTTCACCCTGAAACCCGGAGTAAGTCGTGCGGGGACCACCCCCAAGGAAAATTTACTGAAAAGATTGAGAAAATCTCCCTTGCAGATGGACAACCCTAACTCGAAAATTCCAAATTTCACTCTTAATTCAACACTTCCAAACATCACATAATTATCCTTCAGAAATTCTACACATAATATACAATAATCCCAAAGTATTCAGAGCTACTAAACACAAGCGGAAGCAAGAAAACACGAGTAGGTTGAACAGGTAACCTACTGATGAAAACTGGCAGAAATGCGGGTGACTATGCCTCGCCTCCTACTAGATCCAACCCGAACTCTGCAGACTGGGCAATTTAAAACGAAAGGCCC
>NC_020494.1:6515060-6535424 GCF_000184155.1 Fragaria vesca subsp. vesca
GCGGCGGCCGGAGGTCAATTCCGGCGACCTCCAAAACCTATGAAATTTTAACAGCATCTTCCTCTCATCATGCTCTACAACTTTCATAACTAGCACAAACACCAATTCCAAGCCTAACTAGGGCAATCGACTAAAAACATCAAAAACACCATAAAACTTCCACCTCAAATTTCTCCTTACCTAGCTCAAGAGGGAGTGAGTCCTTTTAGGGCAAGGCTGCTGGGTTGGAGGGCTACAAAACCGTACCAAGCTTGCCCGGATTGGTGGCCGGAGGAGGGAGTTCCGGCGAAATGCTTCCCGGCGTTTCCGGCGGGTTTTCTCCTCTTCCGGCGGGTTAGAGGCTCGGGGGCTAGGCCGGGGAGGGAGAGGAGGAGATGGGGGTCCAAACTGGGGTGGAGCGGCGGCCGGTGGCTGGCCGGACGGCGGCAGTTGGCGGCTGGACAGTCCGGCAGTGGGAGGAGAGCACGGGAGAGAGGAGGAAGAGAAAAGAGAGAAGAAGAGAAACAGAGGAAATGGGTTGGGCCTCCCAACCGGTCCACCCTTATCAACCCAACTCAAAAATAAAAACACCCCGAAAAATAATACCCGAATAAAAATTACCTTTTACTAGCTAAAATTTACCATTTTTACCGTCATCGTATTTTTCCTCTTACGAATAATCCTCCGTACATAATCGTCCCTGAAACCCCTCTAGGGACCAATTAAACTATTTACTCATGATCGAGACGGTAAAATTCTTATTATAATCACGCTAGTAAATAAGGTAAAAATATAAGGGTCGGGATGTGACATATGAGTGCCTCATATGGTGCCATGCCGATACTAGAGTGATAACTATTGTTGTTGGCAAACTCAATCAATTGGAGGTGATCCTCCTAGCTTCCATTGAAGTCCATGACACAAGCCCTCAGCATGTCTTCTAACACCTGATTCACCCGCTCAGTCTGCCCATCAGTCTGAGGGTGAAATGCTGTACTCATGTCTAAGGTAGTACCCATGGCTTTCTGAAAGCCACCCCAAAACTTTGAAGTGAATCGGGAATCTCGATCTGAAACAATCGAAGTAGGCACTCCATGAAGTCTCACTATCTCCTTCACATACAACTTGCACAAAGCATCTACCGTGTACGACATTGACACGGGAAGGAAATGCGCTCAAGTTCCTTGGTCATGTGGTATCAAAGGAGGGGATTTCGGTGGATCCTTCTAAAGTGGAGGCGGTGTTAAATTGGAGTCGTCCCACTACTCCTACGGAGATCCGTAGTTTCCTTGGGTTGGCAGGATACTACCGGAGATTTATTGAGGGATTTTCTAGTATTGCCTCTTCTTTGACCAGGTTGATAAAGAAGAATGCCAAGTTTGTGTGGACTGAAGAGTGTGAGAAGGCATTTGAGGAGTTGAAGACTAGGTTGACTACCGCTCCAGTGTTGGTCATTCCTATTAATGGTGCGGGCTATGTTGTTTATAACGATGCTTCTCATCGGGGTTTGGGTTGTGTGTTTATGCAGCTTGGTGGTGTTGTGGCATATGGCTCTAGACAGTTGAAGATTCATGAGAAGAATTACCCCACTCATGACCTAGAGCTAGCCGCAGTAGTATTTGCCTTGAAGATTTGGAGGCATTACTTGTATGGAGAGAAGTTCGAACTCTTTTCTGATCATAAGAGTTTGAAGTATTTATTGTCTCAGAAAGATTTGAACATGAGACAAAGGAGGTGGATGGAGCTCCTTAAGGACTATGACTTCACTTTGGAGTATCACCTTGGGAAAGCCAATGTAGTGGCGGATGCTTTGAGCAGGAAGCCTAGGGGTATAGTCGCCTCTATGATGGTGCAGGAGTGGCTCATGTTGGAGACTGCATCTGAGTTTGGCATTCTGCCATCAGGTAGGGAGCAGGGGATCTTCCTTGGAAGCGCCTCTGTGCAGCCCACCTTGATTTCCTGGATCATCCAAGGCCAAGCACATGACAAGTTCTCAAGTGCTAAGGTGGCCGAGTTAGTGATGGACTTGTTGGATGATTGTCCTACTGAGTGGTCAGTTGGATCAGATGGTGGATTGAGGTATAGATTGAGATTGTGTGTTCCCGATAGTAATGATCTCAAAGGGGAGATCCTTTGGGAGGCACATCGATCTCGTTATACGGTTCACCCATGGAGCACGAAGATGTATAAAGATTTGCGTAGGCAGTTTTGGTGGAATGAGATGAAGAAAGATGTAGCAGAGTATGTGTCCAAGTGCCTCACTTGTCAGCAGGTGAAGGCGGAGCATCAGAGGCCTAGAGGTATGTTGCAGCCATTATTTATTCCTACTTGAAAGTGGGAGCAAATTTCTATGGACTTTGTGACTGGACTACCTAAGTCCAAGCTTGGACATGATGCTATATGAGTGATTGTGGACCGTTTGACGAAGTCTCCTTCCAGAACTCACACTTCCCAAACTTTGCATATAACTTAGCCTCCCTAAGAACCTGTAGTACGATCCGTAGATGCCTATCATGATCCTCCAAAGTCTTGGAGTAAATCAAAATATCATCCACAAATACTACCACAAACACATCTAGATAAGGACTGAACATACGGTTCATCAAATCCATAAAAGCAGCAAGGGCATTGCTTAGACCAAATGGCATAACAACAAACTCATAATGCCCATATCTAGACCTGAATACGGTCTTCGGAATATCCTCCTCCTTCACCCTCAACTAATGATAACCGGACCTAAGGTCAATCTTAGAGAACACCGTAGCACCTCTAAGCTAATCAAACAAATCATCAATCCTAGGCAAGGGATACCTATTCTTGATGGTCACCTTATTCAACTCCCGATAGTCCACACACAATCGGAGTGTATCATCTTTCTTCCTCACAAACAACACTGGTGCACCCCAAGGCAAGGTGCTAGGTCTAATAAATCCCTACTCGAGAAGACCCTTAATCTGAACCTTCAACTCCTGAAGTTCAATTCTCCCCATTTGATAAGGAGTCTTTGATACCAATGAAGTACCTGGTACCACATCGATAGCAAACTCCACTACCCTCTTAGGAGTTTACCCCGGAATCTCCTGGAACACATCGCTAAACTCAGAGACTACTGCAATATCCCCTATACCCACGGTACTACCGGTAGCCTCAATGTGTGCCAACACTCCTTCCCACATGGCAGTGTCTGACCTATGACAACTATAGCGGAAACTCGGCTGTCCAGGAATGTGAAATGACACTACCATCTCAAAACAGTCAATCAAAGCATGATTTGGCCTTATCCTATCCACTCCCAAAATCACATCATAGGAGCGGTCTGGAATCACAATCAGGGAAGCAAGGAACTTTCTCCCACTAATCACTATAGGGCAAGCATCACATAAAGTGCTAAGCTCGATAGAAACACCGAGAGGCGAAGAAACACACAAAGATCTAGTAAGCGACGTCAAAGTCAAGCCTAATGCCCTCACCACCGAGCTAGATATGAAGGAATGGGTTGCCCCCGTATCAAACAAAACTGAAGCAAGCAGATCGTAAACAAGAATGGTACCTTCCACTCCTGCACCACGCTGACTAATGGCATATACTTTGGTTAGGTGGAGCCCGAAGAGAAGTGGCCCGGCTCACCACAGTTGAAACACTTCAATGGTGCTGCCTGCCTAATAGGTGGAGCCCTAATAGGTGCAGCTGCTGCCCTAGATGGAGCCAACTGATGAGTCCGCCGCCTCTTTCCATAACCACCTCTGTGGTCCCCTGAACTGCTACTCCCTGCCAGGGCCTTGCCCTTCCCCTGAACATCTCTCTGCCTCTCTATCTCATGCATGGCCTCCTCCTGCTCAACTGCAAGGGCACTCTCAACCGCTTCTGCTAGAGTAGCAAACCGGTGGGAAGTCACCAACTTCCGGAGCTCATGCCTCAAACCCCGAATGAACTTCGGTGCCAAATCTACTGCATCCATCTCTCTAGCAAAACGATACAGCTGAGAGAAACGGGCCTCATAATCCCTGACACTCATCAGGCCCTGCACCAGAGTTATGAACTTAAGCTCCAACTGCTCCCTCACTGTATCAGGAAAATACTTCTCCCGAAAGAGCTTAACAAACCCCTCCCAAGTCAAGGCGGTCACATCTCTAGATCTCTCTACCTCGCTCCACATACTCGTGCTCGTCCTTGAGAAGAAACGTAGCAATACGCATCTTCTCAATCTCCGTACACGTGATCATGGTGAAGTATGTCTCAATGCCCTCTAGATCCACTACGAGGTAGTCTGTACTCCAAGAAAGGAAGGCACTCATAACCTGATGATACCCTGAGCCAGTCTGGCCAGACGTAGACCATCATCCACTACAACTGGCACTGGCACCTCCAACACTACCTCATCCTCAAAGAAGTCATCCATAGGTGGAGCCCTACCTCTGCCCTTGGCCCCACCTGCCCCTCTGGCTCTACCTGCCCCTCTGGCCCTACCGGCCCCTCTGGCCCTACCTCGGCCTCTAGCTCTCCCTCGCTGAGGATCCATCACCTAAGAAGCAAGCAAACCTTGGTTAACTCATGCATAAAACTTAAACCAATGTATAAGTCAAATGCGACATTTATTAACCAAGGCACTAACTCAATATGGAACACAAAGATTCAAAATCCCACTAACAGAGTACTCTCTACTCTGACATCCTATCGACCTAAAGGTGACACCTAACCCTTCACATACCCAATGACATATCAATACCGAAGAGCTTACGATGGTGATCCGCTGCAGTCGGGCCATCACTCCGAAGTATTGATTATCACCAAATATGTAACCATAGCTCTGATACCAAACTGTCACGCTCCAATTTTCGAAAGGAAATTTTCAAAAATTTTGGCATGATATAACTTAAAATACAATAATCCCAAAACCTGTTTCAACAAAAATCAAGGAAAATAAACTCACTGCGGAAAGTAAATTTACACACAACTCCAAATTGAGTTAAATATTACATTTTTTTATTTACATAAACTTGAGAGTCAAGAAAATGAAACGTTTGCATGAGTTTAATATTGTCTATCCCAATGTATATATAAAAAAATATATATATAATGAACAACCAAAACCCAACAAAAAAACCCTGCCACTAAGCCTCCATCTCAACCCTGCTGATCCTCACCTGCAGGTCTAACCCCTACACTAAGAATTGGTGCACCGGGTTGTAAACAACAAACCCGGTAAGCTAAAAAGCCCGTATGAGTAATTCTCAAAATAAACACAACACCTCCAACAACCCATTATAACACAAGAGAAATTTATATATCAATTATTAAAACCACAATTTCAACACTATCACAATTAACATGTACACATGAGTCCCATATATTAATAAATACCCCTCATAACCTACAACAACAAAATGTGTAACAACTCATAATTTCACAAATCACCTAAAATAACACACATATTAACCTTAGTAACAAACACAACATGGACCAAAGTACTCTTAACTTAAAGGTTGCCCCCAAGAAGGGCAATCCTTCCTCCAAGACCTCCCAAGGTCATTGGACACTCAACAAAAACCAACTACCTTCAAGATCAAACTTTCTAAGTTTCCGATCTAATGAACACCATGAACAACTTAGCACCTAAGATGCAAAAACAAAACCTAATCAACACTTAGCCTTCACCCACCATCAACACCCTCACAACTACACAAACAAGCTAACACAACAACCAAACCCACTCATACTGGCCAGACACGCCGCCACACACCACCACAGGCAGCGGCGAGTGGGCCCCACATGCCACCCCGCAATGCTGCCAGTTGAACATCCAACAAACTCGACTCGTAGATCAAAGTGCGAGGAACAACTTTGTACCTGTGTACTAGCCTCGAATCGACCTTGAACTGCTCCAAAATCCCGTCACAAATTTGAGCACTAAAACTGAAAGTCAAAGTTGAAAACTCAAAACTGAGTGGATTGCTTTGCCCAACGACACACAAGTGGAAGAGGCAAACAAAACTCACCCAATGATGCACCTCGTCGCCGCCGTAAACGACAGTTTCAACCAAGGCAGCACCACCGATTTCTGACCGAGAGAGACGTCCTCTGCTGGCGTCGTCTATGGCCAACCGCCGTGCAACACCGACCTAGGCTTGAAGGCGGCAGTCCTGGGAACCCGACGTGACCGGCGACGTCCCGAACTGTGGCCGGACGACTGGGTTTGGTGCCGGAGAAAACGGGAGAACACGGAGGCTTGGGGAGGAAGAGAGAGAAACTGAAAGGGGCTTTGTGCAATTTTAGGGTTTCTAAAATAACCCACACACACATTTTCTACTTATACTTAAACCAAAACCGGAAACTAACTTCCTCTGACCATAACTTTCTCATACGACATCCGTTTTAGGCGTGCCACATGTCTACAAACTCGTATCGACAAACTCTACAACTTTCATGAAGGAAGTTTTCGAAGATAACTAACGGAAAATAAAGTCAACTTTTGGCCTCTTAAAAGTCAAAGCATCTTAATTTAAACTCCCGAAATTTCAACTTCGCATAAACCAAAGAATTTTCATAAATAATCCTTCATTAATTAAGAAAATAATACAAGGAAAATTGATATGAAAATCTAGGATATTACAACCTCTGCCTCGGTCCAGATCAATATGCAACTCCTCCAAGGTCCATCTCAACTTCACACAAAACTCACAGGACCTACTACAACGCTAAAGAACTTGCCAGAAACTACTGAACACATGTCGCCGGAGCTAGGAGCTCGAAACCCATAAAGAGGCAAAGAAAAGGGGATTTTGAGATTAAGGTTCGATTTTAAGAAACAAAGGCACAAGATGAAGAGAAGAGAAAGGCGAACCGAGACATACCATCGACGTCCGATGAACTCACTGGAAAACGCTGGAAACCGGTGAACACAGCTGAGCTTCCCCTTCGATCGATCACCATCAAATCGAGTTGCAAATGATGATCTATGGACTGGATTTTATAGAGAAGAAGGAGAGGATGAGATTGGTGTGGTCTCGTCGCTAGAGGTGGCTGGACGGCCGAGATTCTGGTCAGAGAAGCTGTCCCGATAGAGAGAGGGAGAGAGGAGTGAGGGACAGGTCAACGCCCGCAATGGGCTTTTGACCAAAGTCAACATTCTCCTCCCTTTTTAAAGGGACATGGATGGTTGAGATTGAAATCCTACTGATCCAACGACCCAGATTAAAAGTTATATTTTGATTTCAGAAAATTAATTATAATACCAAAGCGTTAACTTACTAAATTACCGAGCGTGGTTAAATTTCTCAATAACTCATAGAAACACCCAGTAAATAGGTAAAATTCGATCCAGGGTGTTACATATCATCATATTCTTACTCTTTTCAATTTCAATTACTTTCTCTTATTTTCTGTTTGTAAGTTATTTTTCATCATCATAAAACCCTTTTCAAAAACCCCAAAAAATCGTAAGTACAATTTAGTTCAGTCATTGTGTTCGTCTTTGTCGATTTGTGTTTCTTGTTTTGTGTGTTTTAGTGTAGTTAGTTTAGGTATTTCATAATTTGAATTGAACTAATATCCTCGTGGGAACGACAACATTTTTTTCCATTCACTATACTACATCTACCATGTATACTTACAGGAATTCCATCAGTAGGCTAGCATGTGCACGCGTCTCACATCGTCTGGAGGAGACATGTTACTATGCTTATATATGTAGGTCAGCTCCTTACATTGAGATGTGTTTTAGAGGGAAATCTCAAGAACAAAATAGTGAGCCCCGATGGGCTCAAAGCGGAAAATATCTCAGTTGTGTTGGGGTTGTTACAAATGGTATCAGAGCTTGTCCCCGGGACCCCGGCTGAAAGTGTGTCGACGCGAACGTCAGATCTCTAAGAGGGGTGGATTGTGGTAACCTGATTGGACGAGTGTTGAAAGCTAGCAGGTACATGCGTCCCACATTGCCCGTAGGAGACAAGATGATATGTGCAGAGTTAGCTCCTTACATTGACACGTGTTTTGAGGTGAAACCTCAAAAACAAAATCGTGAGGGTAGGTCGATGGGCCCAAAACGGACAATATCTCAGCTGTGTTAGGGATGTTACAAGCCGTTCGAAAAACAGCCTGCTACCATTGAATACTAATGGTCATTCGACCTCCAACCGAGTCGGTGCTACCGCAACCATCGTTAAAGATCAGTTTTGCCCAGCAGTATGACTTTTGTTCATTAATGGACATGAGAAGAGGATTTCCATGATAATCAATAGACTGCAAATGAACATAAAGTTGAATAAAGAAAAGAGGGGAACCTAGAAAATCAAATATATCAGAAGTATATGCCAGCAGCAGAGATATATCAAAAATCCAACTATGATAATTAACTGCTCTGTGGCATAGATTAAAGATATTAACTTCATTGATAAAGCCCAGATATAAAGAACATGATGTGAATCGATACTTAGTCAGGCCATTCAAGTTACGTATAAAAGCAGCATAACCGGAAAAATGACAAACATCCCACCAATGGAACCCTTACTAGTTATCAGCAGCAAATTTTTCTAATTACCATGTCAGCGACTTGGCTTTCTTCCCAAAAGATTTGAAAAACAAGGCGATGGAGTGGCTTGGAGGGCACCGAAATTAAACCATTGAGTAGCCAAGAGTAAGGAACTGATGAATAAGTACTTAACCTCTAAAGCCTAATCCTAGTGGCTGGATCCTAAGCTTTTACTTGATACCTACATGAACTCAATTGAAATGTATAATTTTAAAGTTGACTACATTTTTTTTGCAATGTAAAGTTGCCAACAAAGGAACAATATATCCAGAAACAGTTTAGTACAAGTTTGTAACGCCCTGCCCCAAATAATCATATAAATTTGAGTTTTAAAATTCAAATCTTAGAATGAAATAGGAATTCAGAACTCCTATCAATTAGTATCTAAAGCTTAATCAATTTCAAGAACCATGTACATTGATACATACAACACTCAGATACTACAAATTTCATACTCACTACATTGAGCATCGTCACCAATATAATCATTCAAGCAAAAGATCAAACATTTACAGACACACAAGTACCGAGGCATGAAATCAATCCACATAATAATTCTCTAGTCGTTAACCAAGCATTGATCGCAACTCGGTTCTAACCACAACTCTCACAAAGTAGTTAAACCCCTGAACATATTGCTCTTTATAACCACAACCGCCCTCCCACTAAAATATTACAGGGGTCTTAAATAACCCAATTTATGCTCGCAACAATAATAAATCAAAACCGGATTTCTACCATATGATACCATCATAAACACACTCACATGTATTCCATTAATTTCTTTTTATACTACTACATATGACCAAAATTCTGAACACAACACTCCTAATCTCCAACACTCCAAGCAACACACCACCAGGGGTTAATATCCAAATCAACAGTTAAATTTCTTACCGCAAGACACAATGCATTATAATTTACCATAGCCGAAGCTGAGCTGTTCACTCATATGCAAGCTCCAAACTCGGAATTTGGCTCCAAATTGAAACGAGAAAGTAAGAGAACTCACTGCGTCGCTCATCATCGAACCCGAGTAAACCTGGAAATCCAGGTTTTAGCTCTAACGCTAAACGAAATTAGTAACTCAGCGACACGCGTTTTGATATTATAATTTATCATTCTGCTTCTGATATTGCCGATAGTCACTCCATCTCCATATCAAATCTGGAATTCGTGTGGGTGTAAGTCCTCAAATTGATAAGGACACCCAAGTTCTCAATCCCACACTTCCTCTCACTTTCTCCGATAGTTTCCTAATTACATACCATGCTCGCTCATATTAAATTCATCGTCACATTCCAATTCACTTTTAAGCTTGCTCATATCAACACTTCAATTACTAACCCATCTCTTATTTTACTATAGACACCCATAACCACTACTCATCAACTTTCCTAACATTATACTAAATCCAAATTTAGGTATAATCACTACCACCACTATTGTGATCGAACACCGAATACTTCCTTCCTAATTTTACACAATCCTTAACTCCATGCTTCAATCAATATAATGAACTCACCATCACAACCCCATCTTCTTCTTGTTGTCCAACAACTTAACCAAAGTAAATGAATCCAGTACCCAACTGTTGAGTTTAACCTTCCAGAACAAAGTAAATGAATCCAGAACAAAATAAATGAATCCAGTACAGCAATTTCAAACTTCCTCCACAACCCAACTATTGAGTTTAACCTTCCAATACCCTGCTCCTCCATTTCTGTACTTCATGCATGTACAACACCAACATCATGTCCTGAGTGTACACCAAAGCTCATCGGAAAATTTAAAAACTTCTCCTCTTCGATTCTCCCTCACCTGACCTTGTCTCGACAAGCTGAAGTCATAGGGACGTTGAGGATGAGGAGAGGAAGCTATCTACACCGGTGAGCTACCACGACTTGGCCGGAATCGTAAACTCGTCGGCGAACCCAGCCTCTCCTTCTCCACTTCAAATCTCTCTCTCCCAACCTCTTCTGAAGAAGCTGAGGACATAGAGAAGACCTTGAGGACGAGAGGAAGCTTCTGCTACCATTCTTTCTCCTCGCCATCACCGGAATCGAAAGTTGGCCGGTAAATTTAGAAATCGTTCTCTCCTTCTTTTCTCTCTCGCCGGAGATCCTCTTCGAAAACGAAGAACATCTTGAGGACGAGGACGGCGAGACGGAGCTGTAGCCACCGGTTGGAGACTGAGAAGTGGCCGGACGGCGGAAAACAATCGACGCTCCGTCGATGCAGAGAGATCGGAGAGTAGAGACGAAGTCAGTCTCTCCCGAAATGAAACGAGAGTTCTAAAAGCCTCTCTCTCGTTCCCCCCCCCCCCTTCCTCCTTATGATTCTTGAGAAATAAAAAGATAGTCCAAGTCAAGGTAGGTGTCATCTTCTCCATTCTTCTCCTTTTTCTTCTCGACCCTTTATTTTTATTTTTTTATTTTGTTGTTTAGGTCGGTTTAACCGACCCCTCTCAAACCTCCCTCTCTCTTCTACAATTATACCCATTATTTATAATTTGTTTAATTTACATGACCAACAGGATGTATATACCTACCTACATTATACATAAGTCCCGATATACGAATAGCATCGGACATCTTATTGATATCGAAACATTTTTATCTCAGCTCTTTTCATATATACATATATATATATATACAGACATTATACAGACGTTATCAGGTGCGGATGTCCCTCCTTTCGCCACCGTACGGCACCGGCGAGCATCAGCGAGGGCGCGCCTCCACCCTAGTGGACTCCAGCAGCTTCCCCGACCTCTTTCCATCTCCAGCTAGTCTGCCAAATTCCAGTTTTCCGGCCAGATCACCCAAAACTTTAAACAAAGTCAATCTAGCCGGAAAACTGAAATTCGGCGGACTCATCGGGGATGGAAAGAGGTCGGGGAAGCTGCTGGAGTCCGCTGTGGTGGAGGCGCGCCCTCGCCGGCGCCGTACGGTGGCGAACGGAGGGAAATCCGCACCGTAAGGCGGTGCGGACATCCGTATTTGAAACGGACTGTATATATATATTTGCTTCATTTATTTTTTAAAAATATATAGGGTATTACAAAGTTAGTATTGTAATGTGTTGAGAACTTGAGATTGACATACATATCATAAAGTATATAACCATACGTGAATCAAGATTATGGAAGTTACAAGGGAGTTCATACTAACAAAATATACAACATGGCACTATGCCAATAACATCATCAGACGACACAAGAGACACGACATATAAAACAACATTTAAAACAAGTGTCGTTTGATGGTTTTTGTGGTTTTTTAGACGATATATAAAATATAAAAGTCGTCTCAATAACATCCTACTTCAATACTTTTAAAAGCTAGTTCATTTTTTCTAGGTTTGTAAAAATCATACGATATATAGGTGTGGTGTCAACAAACCCAGAAATTCTCACTTTTAGCTGAAAATTGAGACCTCATATATATGTTGTGTGAGGAAGGCTGTCCAAATCTAGTTTTCAATTCTTTTAATGTACTTCTGGAGACGACAAATATATGTCGTCTGAAAATTGAGCTAAAAATTGAGCTGAAATGAGATTTTTAGCTGAAAAGTGAGACCTCATATATGTTGTGTGAGGAAGGCTGTCCAAATCTGGTTTTCAGCTCTTTTAATGTCCTTATGGATACGACAAATATATGTCGTCTAAAAAAAACTGAAATTTTCAATTCGAACTTCCTTGTGCGAGTTTTAATGTGCTCAACTCTAAAAAGAACCTAAATTTTCAATTGCGTGCGAAAGCAGTTTTCTCACCTTTAGCGAATTTGACATTTTCCCGCTCTTAACGTATTATGGCACCACTTCTTTGTGTGACTCAGATGACATAAATATGTGGTAGTAAGAGGTCCAAAATTAGTCAACAAACGATATGCCTATTATCCATACAGAAACGCTCTTATCTCCTTCGGCCAAACTTATTTTTTTGATTCATGAATGCTGGAAATCTCATTGAGTACCCGCGAAACTAATCCATGAGAAAATTTAGACACATTTATAAACCTATTATATATGTCCCCATAGAAAAATTTAGTAAAGGGTTATCGAGTGCGCCTGGAAATAGTGTCTGAGCCTTCTGGCGGTTACAATAAGTGCCAGAGCTAATTTGTCGACATCCGGGTATCTGCTCTCTGCAGGTGTGAATCCTTTCCTGGCGTAAAATACAGCGTGCTCGATGTCGGACTCTTTTCTTATCAGGACCGAGCTAACTGCTGACACTGAAGCAGCGATATACAGATAGAGCATCTCGCAGGGGATAGGTTTTGACAAAACTGGTGCAGACGTGAGGTACGCCTTTATCTGCTTGAAGGCCTCCTCCTGCCCGGATCCCCATACTATCTCCTTACATCTCTGGTCTCTTAACAAACGGAAGAAAGGGGTACACTTTTCTGTGAGTCGTGATACAAACCTTGCCAGTGCGACAACCTTCCCGGCCAACGACTGCACTTGGTTCCTCGATGTGGGTCTTTCCATATCTAAGATGGCCCGGATTTTCTCCGGGTTGGCTTCAATTCCCCTTCGGCTGACTATGTGGCCCAAGAATTTCCCTTTGATGACCCCGAAGATGCATTTCTGAGGGTTTAATCTCATCCCGAACCTCAGTATGACCTCGAAGACTTTCTCAAGATGTCCTACATGTTCCTTGGCCTTTAGACTTTTTACCTGCATATCATCGACATATACTTCCATTATCTTCCCGAGGTACTCGGCGAACATGACATTCATCAGCCGCTGGTAAGTGACTCCCGCATTCTTCAGTCCGAAAGGCATTACCTTATAGCAATACAAACCCCTGTCGGTCGTGAAGGCCGTGTGCTCCTCATCCCTTGGATCCATCTGGATCTGGTTATAGCCCGCGTAAGCGTCCATAAAGCTCAGCAATTCGAACTTGGACGTGGAGTCCACCAATTGATCTATGCGTGGGAGCGGGGAAGCTGTCCTTTGGACATGCCCTGTTGAGATTTGAATAGTCCACGCACATCCTCCATTGTCCTGTTGACTTTTTTGGAACCATGACCACATTGGCCAACCATTGGGGGTATTTAACCTCCCTAATGAACCTGATGTCCATCAGCTTTCGAACCTCCCCCCTCATGGCTTCATACTTCTCTGGCTTGAACGTTCTTCATTTTTGCCGCACGGGAGGGAATCCTTTCTGGATTCCTAGCTTATGCGTCACCATTCCACTTGATATACCGGGCATGTCCTTATACGTCCAAGCGAATGCCCCACTGTTTCTTTTCAAGAAATCTATCAAGGCCGCTCGCACCCCGGGTGCCTGCCCCGTTTCGATTGTCAACTTTCGCTCCGGGAACTCATCGGAGATCGAAACCGCTTCCATTTCTTCCACTGACCCAAGACGCTCCTCATCCGAGTCGGTATCATCTCTGGGATCAACATAAGGATCTGAGGAGGATGCTGTGGCTGGGCTCGCTAACAGAATCTCTGACCTTTTCCTTCCGGTATCTATCGCATAGCAGCTCCTTGTCGCCCCCTGGTCCCTCCGGATCGTAATTATTCCTGTTGGAGTTGGGAGCTTCATCATCAACATATGACCAGCCACGAACGACTTTAGCTTCCACAAAGCGGGTCTTCCCAAGATCTCGTTGTAAGACGACTCATAGTCCACAACAATAAATTCTATTATCGCTCTTGCAACTCCCTCCCGACCTTCCAAGCTTACTCCGAAGCTGTCCGAGCCGAGGGGTTGAACAACGTCGCCCGAGAAACTAACCAATGGCTAATGGTCTTGTATCAACTTGTTGCTTCCTCGATGTAATCCTTTCCAAGCATTCCTGAATAACACGTTGACTGAGGCTCCCGTATCAACGAGGATCTTCTTTGTGATATAGTGATCGAGCTGCAACGTTATCAGGAACGGATCCTCGTGCGGCCTTATTCCCTCCTCTTCCTCTTTCAAGAAGGTAACGGACTTCCAACCGGTGGCTACCTGTTGGTTATTGCTACTTCCAAAGGCGTAGACCTCTCGGCCGTCCCTCTGTCCCATACACTGTTTTTTTGCCTTGTTGCTTCTGTTATCTATATGAGACCCACCGTGGATGGTGTTGATTGTCCCATATACTTCGATTGCCCCCACATGCCTTGGCCCGGGCACATACTGCTGCAGATTTCCTTCTTGTATCCGGCGTTCTATTGCCTTTTTTAATTTTAGGCAGCTGTTAATGTTATGGCTTGCTTCCCCGTGATACCCACAAAAATTTTCGGTATCTTCCTTGGTGAGCTGGGATGAGGGGAACTTTTAGGCCGGGGGAGGTGGAATGGCAGACTTATTCTCATTCCAGATTGCCTCGTAGGTGGCGTTGAGCGCCGAGAAGTGCTTCTTGCCTGCCGGTGCCGTTCTCGCATACCTGGTATCTTGGTAGGGCACTTTTGCTTTTCCTTGTGTGTTATGCTGTTTCCCTGTCTTCCCCCAGCTTCTTTCCTTATGCCTCTTTCCAACTAGGTGTGAGTTCGGCTCTTGCTCCCCCGTCTAGGCCCTTATCTCTTGGACCATTTGTACCTTCCTCTTCCCGGCCAGGGTCCCTCCATATGTATCATGGTCTGCTTGTGCATGCCTGACCGCCATCTCCATAAGCTCATCGTAGCCCTGCGGGCATTCAATTTTTACTGCATACATAAATTTTCAGGAAAGCAGTCCTTGAATGAACGCTTCCTCTGCAACCTTCTTGTCAAAGTTCCTGACTCTGGCCGTGGCACCTTGCCATCGGTTTACGAAAGCTTTCAATCCCTCACCCCTATCTTGCTTCACTTTGAACAACTAGGCGGTATTCTGCCCTTCCGTTCATAAAATGAATATATTGACGAACTTGTCTGCCAGCTCCTGGAAGCTATCGATCGAGTTTGATGGGAGCTCGTAGAACCAACTTAGCGCTTCCCCTGCTAATGTCTCCTGGAACATATTGCAGCATATTGCATCCGAGTACCCTTTAGCGTTCGTGTGAGACTTGAAACTATCGAGGTAGAGATGGGGGTCTCGATCCCCATTGTAACTCAGTTTCAGCGGCTTGGCTGCGCTTGGTCGGACGGACCAGATGATCACTCTTGTGAACGGTCCCCCCCCCCCCTTTCTTCAAAACTCGCGCGAGTTATTGGGTTACGCGTCCCCCTTCTCTCGGCGTCCGAGATTCGGTCGGCCAAACTCGCCACGCTATCCCGGATAGCTCTCAGGGTTTCTTTCATCTCTCCCTGCCTTCCAACTTGGACTTAAGGGATTGGCTCGGGTAAGGGCGGCGGTCCCTCATCCCGCATTTCATCCGGGAACAAGTTCGTTCCTATATGCACGGTCCTACGGTTCGTTCTCACTAGGGTGCCTGTTTGCTAAGACGTGGCCGCTCGATCCAGCTCCCCCGCCCGGTCCAATGCCTCCTGGTGCTCAACTCCTCAGGCTAACGCTCTCATGAGCGTGGCGTTATCCCTTTCCAACATGCGTTCCCTCCCGGAGGCTTCCACTCGATCGTGGGCACTTTGCTGTTCCAGCCGAGTGAATTGAGCCCTCATATCTTCCAACATCTCGGCTACCTCCTGAGGATTTAGATCCCGCGACACGTACTCTGGTGTTTCATCCCGGAGGGTTCTCCTAGTAATCCTTGAACTTCCCCCTGCGGCTTCTAGGGTCCTTCCTAATATTACCTCCCTCTCTTGTCTTACTGCTCGGTTAACTCAGCCATCGAGTCACGCTGACTTTTTGTAAAGATTTCCACAGACGGCGTCAAATGTTTCTGTACAATGAAAATTTGTTTTTTTTAGACATTTTCTAAGGTGATGAGTGTTTCTTTTTTCAAAGCAATTGCTTATCTTCCAGAGTAGGATTGCTACAAAAAGTTGTTGTTTTCATTGCCTGAAAATTGAATTTTTTCCTGCTTACATATGAAATCTTTGTTTTGGAACTTTTACTCTCGTAGTGTTACCTAATATATGTACTTATGTGATGCAGCATACCGTTGTAGAAAAGCAAGTAATGCCGTCTTCTGTGGGAGGGTCCTGTGATGTGGCAGTTTTGACATCAGAGCTTGGAATAATGCCTGCATCTTTAAGTCAAGTAGATCCCTCGGTGTAGCAAGAATTACCACAAGAATTGAGAGTTGACTTAATTGAGCAGCTTCCTGCACACAGGAGATCTGACTTAGCTTCAAGCGCTTTCTCGGACCCTCATACAGAGATACCTGGAGAATCAATTGTTATGAGGGATGAAAATCTTTCTAGATCAAATGATCTTGCATATAACAACAATCTTTGGATTGGGGATCCCCCATGGTGGGTTGAAGAGTTCAAAGCTGGCAAATGCATGATATTAAACAGTCTTGCTGAGATGTATGACAAATCAGAATCAAGAGGAAACTTGTCTGGAATTCTGCGCAGTACTGTCATGGAGTGTCAACATTCTCTAGATTCAAGTTCTAACTGTTGGATTCAAGCTGTAGACAGCTTCTCTGAACTTCTCAGGCAGTATGTTACTTTAAAGATCGACTCAGATATCGAAGAGATCTATGTTTGTTTTCGGCTTCTCAGGAGGTAAATATATACTGTAGTTGAGTACCTCTCTCTCTCTCTCTCTCTCTCTCTCTCTCTCTCTCTCACACACACACACACACACACAAACACTCTCAACATACATTGTAACGACATCTGGTGCTGTTTTATTCATTTAAGTAGTCATCATCACATCTGAACTTAGGAGTGAATATGTTTTAATTTCAAGAATTCAAGCGATAATAAAAAAGCTATAAAATTTTATTTTCATTCTGCAATGTTAAGGGAGTCATCCGACCAAAAGAACAAAAAAATCTTTTGGTCCAAGTCTTGTGTGCTAAATGGTGGGTCTGACAGGTTTCTCCCCTAAACTGTAAACCCTAAAATCTTAAAGCATCCAAGGATGAAAATCGCACATTATGACAAAAAGTTCTCCCCATGATTAACAAGAGAGCCGGCACCCAACCTGCAATTGTAGCAAAAGAAAGGGATCTGCGAAGAAGATTGAAAACGGACATTATCCTATAAAACTGGACCTTGCATAGAAACCTAGTCTTCTCACAAAATAAAATCAGTACAACTTGCTAGATGTTACTCAGGAGGAGACTGTTTGTCTTTATGTATTGCACATTTTCATTCATTTTCTGCTTAGTTATATTTTCAAATAGTTATTACAGCAAGCTAATTGATTGAAGTTTATTTACTTTCAGGTTTACAACGAAGTCAAAGTTTTTCTTACAAGTATACAGTGATGTCTATCCTTACCTTCAGGTGAATAGTTATTCTTTCACGTGTACAGTGCATTGTGTGTAACATCAGGGTTTTGTTATTTAGCTCTCATCTGGATTTCAAATAATACTCACGTGTTCAGTGCCTTGTGTGTAACCAATAGACTACTTTCATGAGTTATTTGAAATACAGATAGTATCCATGCTTATGATAGTATCATGAGTTACTTTCAGGTTTACAGATAGTATACAGATAGTATACAGATAGGTAAGACATCACTAATTTCTGTTACAGAGTTCATAATGCATTCATGCTTCTGATCTACTCAGTTTTAATCTTAACGTAATTATGAACTTGCGAATCTACAACATGCAGGATGCATTTTGGAGCACAACTCGTCTGGTAAATTGTTCACTTGACAGAGATTCTTGTCTCTTTCGTAACCTTTGTTCACACAGACACTGTGACAATGATTTTGTCCAAAGGAAATCTTTCTTCATTTTGTTTGTGGGGCTCGTGTTCTTGTGAAACCTTACAGGGAAAAACCAAAGCTTGCTGAAAGAAAGTACCAAGAGAGAATGGAGCCAGCTGATCATGATTCTCCACACTTTTCAGACATGGAACCTGAGTTTCATTCAATGTCAAGATGGTGTAATAATTCTAGAAGGCTGTGGAAGAAGCTGCTGGAAGCACAAGAACTTGCACTTGAACTTGAGAGTAGGCTGGCTCAGCTGCATTTTACGCGAAAGCCAGTTGCAAATCAGCCCTATTCTGGTTACCTAATGGATGGGCGAATGGTCTCTGAAGATAATTTCAACGTCCCACCAGCAGAATGTTTTGATTTTCTGTTAGATGTTATAAACAATGGGTCTACAAGTGATAATAAACCCAAAAAAACAGGCACCAACTACACTGACCAGGACAGTCGAGGACTTGATCTCCCAGATAGCCCATTTGCAACTTCGATAGTTTCAGCGGTCATATAGGTTCAGTGACGCAAAGTTGAGAATTAGGTACCAGTTCCGAAGGCAATGATATATTTGGTTCTACACATGACAGCCCCTCTTCGATTTCTCGGCTTTGTCAAAAGTTTCCTGCAAGTACATACTATCTGCATGAAGAAATGCTAGTTGACACTACTAGCAAAAAAACATCTCACACGGATTTTATTGTCACATATTACTTTAAACTCACGGAAATCTATGACAAACTATCAATGACACATATAACCGTGTGGAATAGACTTTTCTAGGCCGACATTACTTTATACTACTATAACTGTAACAGAAATCTGTGTGAAAAAATATTGGGCACGAAATAGAGTGTGTAATAATAACATTTCACATAGCTATCTGTGTGTATTGTAAGTCACACAAACATCTGTGACAATGAAATATTAGAATAATTAAAAATATTTATCTTTTTCAATATACAGACCATATATTTACAGTATTCCGTAACTAATCCTAATTCACATAGATATCCGTGTGAAATGCTAATTACACATTTAACCGTGTGGAATGTTTACACAGATATCCGTGTGAAGAACTAAATTTGACACAGGCCTTCTGTAGGTAAAACTCTTAAGGACGGACATCAGTGTGAAATTTTGACATGACAACTATCAGTTTACCGAGGTGTTATACCTACAGATATCCGTGAGAAATAATGTATAAAACCCAGCTACTCGAAACAAACTGCCATTGATGTTTTCTCTCTAAAACTTGATGCACTAGTGTGTTCTCAAGCTTCTGTTGGTTCTGAATCTAATATCAGGTTTGTCGTTCTCTTCTCTTGATTTGAGGATGTATAAATATGTATGATCACTATGATGGTATATCCATTTTTATGATTTGTTTTGGTTTTTGTGCGAAGGTTTGTTGTTGATCATAAATGGTTGGTGGTGGAATAGGTTGATAGATTTGCATCTATGAGGTCTGATCATACAGGAGTAGAATTTACTACAATGCTTAGATTACAATATTTTTCACCTCAAGTTTTAGTTTTTGTATAGAGTTCTGAAAATCTGCATGCATAATTGAGAGCTTGGAAATTTCTTTGCAGTGATTCTCTATTGAAGCGGTTCAATAGTTTAGGGATATGGACAAAAATTGGGTGTTTCTTGATAGAGAAAGTCATGAATATATTTCTGGATCGACTCGGACTATTCATCAATCGTGCACAAAGTATTTCCCCTGTTCTTGGCAAAATCTATTGTCCTTGTAAAGAGTGTAAAAATCGGTGGAGACATGGTTTGAAAGATGTGGAGGACCATATACGTTGTGTAGGCATGTGGAATGACTATGTAGACATTCCTTGGGCATCACATGGTGAACAATTACCCATAATAAATGAAGAGGCAACACATCCCTCATCCCCACAGCTAGTTATGCCAAACCATGATATGGCTGATATGTTGCAAGATGCATTTGGGTTTCATGATCATATGACCATGCCTTCTTCTCCAGAGGTAGTTGGAGCTGAAAACTCGAATTCATCTGTTGATGCCCAAAAGTTCTACAAGTTACTTGAAGATGCAAACACAGATCTTTTTCTTGGAGCACGAGTAAAGAAGCTTGAATTTTTAGTGAGGTTATATAATCTTAAGAGTTCACACTCAA
>NC_020494.1:6535466-6539921 GCF_000184155.1 Fragaria vesca subsp. vesca
AAGAAAAATAGGCAATGAAGATGGTGGAAACCAAAAGCTGCTAAGACTTTACGTTATTTTCCATTGGCTCCTAGATTGCAACGTTTGTATATGTCTCGCCATACTGCAGATGATATGTCTTGGCACTCTAAAATTCGGACAAAAGACGGGGTTCTTCGACACCTTGCTGATTCTCCAGCTTGGGCACATTTGGATGAAAAGTATCCAGATTTTGGTAACGAGTGTCGTAATGTCCGCTTGGGTTTGGCTAGTGATGGTTTTAGTCCTTTTGGAATGAGTAGGACTACACATAGTACATGGCCTGTTGTGATGTCTGTTTACAATCTACCTCCTTGGTTATGCATGAAACAGCCATACTTGTTCTTGTCATTGCTTATACTAGGCCCAAAAGGACCTGGTAATAATATTGATGTGTACTTACAGCCATTAGTGGAAGAGCTCAAGATGTTGTGGAATGAAGGAGTAGAGACATATGATGCATTCAAGAAAGAAATGTTTAGGCTGCGAGCTGCTGTGTTATGGACTATTAATGATTTTCCTGCATATGCCATGTTATCTGGTTATAGCACAAAAGGTTTCAAAGCTTGTCCGGTGTGTGTTGAAGATATAGAGTCTGTTAGGCTCAAGAATTGTAAAAAGTTGGTATTTATGGGAGCTCGTCGATGGTTGTGTGATGATCACCGCTACCGTGGATGGAAGAATAATTTCAATGGTAAGGTTGAACGAAGACCTCGCCCAAATGGTTTGACGGGTTCACAATGTCTAAGAGCAATTCGTGGTTTGATAATTAAATTTGGGAGAAGGAAAAAGAAAAAAGGAACTCGAAAACGTAAACAGAATGTTCAAACACTGCCTGAGGAGGACTTTGGTAATTGGAGGAAGAGGAGTATATTTTTTGAACTGCCTTACTGGGAGCATCTTTTATTGCGACATAATTTAGATGTCATGCATATTGAGAAAAATGTCACTGATAGTGTTCTTGGTACCTTACTTAGGCTGCAAGGGAAAAATAAAGATAGTAAAAATGCTCGAAACGACATGGTTCTTCTCAATGTCAAGCATGGTCTTCATCCTGTAACCACTGAAGGGAATAACGATACCATATATCCTCCAGCTAGCTTTAATCTGTTAAAAGATGAGAGAACGATGATGTGTGAAGTCATGGCTGACTATCGACCCCCAGATGGCTGGTCTTCCAATATTGGTAGTTGTGTCCGAGTTGAAGAAAGAAAATTTGTTGGCTTGAAGAGCCATGATTGTCATATCATTATGCAATATCTATTGCCAATTGCCATTCGTCGGCCTATTAAGTGTAAAAAGCTTATTAAGGTCTTACTTGAATTGAGTGGATTTTTCAGATTGTGCACGAAGGTTGGTTCAAAATCTTATTTTGAAGATTTATGGGTCAAGATAGCCTTAACGCTATGTGAGTTGGAGTGTATAATGCCACCCTCATTTTTGATATAATGGAGCACTTACCAATTCATTTGGCCGATGAAGCTGCAATTGGAGGCCCAGTTCAATATAGATGGATGTATCCAATTGAAAGGTAAATGTATTTTATGCGTTTAGTATTCATTGATCTGTTCATCTCTTGGCATGATTAATTAAACTGTTTGTGTTTAGGTTTCTGCACACATTGAAGCTGTATGTTCGCAATAAGGCTCAACCTGAAGGATGCATTGCTGAAGGATACATAATAGATGAGTGTCTCTCATTTTGTACCATGTATTTATCAGGTGATACTGAATCAGAAAGAATCAGATTGTCTCGTAATGCTGATGACCCTAATAACATCGTCAGACCTGGGTTGCCATTATTTGTTACAAAGGGACGAGCTTTAGAAAAGGGAAAAAAGTTTATGTTAACTGATGAGGAGAAGAAGCGAGCTCATACGCATGTGCTTCTCAACTGTCCAGAAATTGACAGCCACTTGAAGTATGTTTGGAGCTACTTTGTGATTGTATACATTACTAATTTCAATTGAAATGTATAGCTTAACTAAGTAATGTACTTATAACAGGGAGCATGTGGAAATAGAGAAAGGAGAAGAGGTCGACGTTCTGTACAAGAGTCTGAGAGACAAGCAAATTTATCATTTTTCAAGTACTTTAAGAGCAAGGTAAATCTATTATATAGAAATACAATGCTGCAAATTTTACTGATATGGGACAGTGAATTTCTAACTTATATATTTATCATAATGTACTTTATTGATATGCTGCAAATTTTTGTTTCTATCTGCAGATCAGAGAAAAGATTAATGAAGGTGATGTGAATATTGATCCTGATATTTGCGCATTGGCGGAAGGACCAAATAATGAAGCCAAACGTTACAAAAGGTACGCCATGAATGGTTGCCGTTTTCATGTGAAGTCAGTTGACACTGGTTCTACATATCAAAATAGCGGTATTTTTGTCCAAGCTGGAAGTAATTGCTATGCTACTGCCAATGACCGCCAACCAAGAGATGACATGCTTGACTATTACGGCGTATTGACTGATATCATCGAATTGGACTATCATAATGGTAGGAAAGTATTGCTGTTTGAGGGGAACTGGATTGATAGCCGGACCTATAGTCGAGGATTGAAAAAGGATGAGTTTGGCTTCATATTGGTAAACTTTAATTATTTGCTTCCACCATCCGATACCTTCATTTTTGCTACTCAAGCACAACAAGTTTTTTTACGTTAAAGATCCTATTGAACCTGACTGGGAGGTGGTTGTGAAGGCAAAACCAGGGACTTTTTTGATATGGGTATAGATCTTGATCCAGCACCGTATGCGCCTCAACAACTAGGACATGAAGCAGTGAATGAGGAAGATGTGACAATACCACGAACGGATGTCTCAGGAGTTAATTTGGATTAGTCATTTGTTCATCTAGGCAAACTGGATTAATATTTTGCTTGTAGTTGCTTTTTCTGTGCATGAAGGCAAAACCAAGGGACTTGTTCTATATGGGAATGTAACAAATATGTTCAATTGATGGGAATTACTTAGTTGTCCATTTTACTTTTGTTTAGCGCTAAATTGAAGATCGAGCTTAAAAAGAATGGAGATACTCAACAGTAGCTCTAACTTTAAGGAGGGGTGTATTGCCGCTCAAAACTGGATACTTAGATTCAATTCAATGCTGGAAATTTGGGGCGGGTGTAATGCCGCTCAAAACTGGATACCCACACGGACTAAAGTGCCTACCTTAAAGAAACAATAAAAAAGAAGGGAATAACATGCCTAGAACACCGTTTGGGTCTCTATTTACTCTTAGTCTTTCCACAACCACACAAAAAGAAACAACGACTGCTGCAAGAGGCTCCGATCGCCGACTCAGATCCCACCACCACCGCTGTGCCGGAAGCTGGTAAAGGAATGTCCGATCGCCGACTCAGATCCCACCACCACCACTGTGCCGGAAGCTGGTAAAGGAATGTCCGATCGCCGACTCAGATCCCACCACCACCGTTGTGCCGAAAGCCGGTAAAGATACGTGATATTCGTTCACTAACTCTATGAGCACACTGAACGGTTAAAGTACATGGTCATTTGGGTTTGTAGATCTATAAATTGGCTGTGAATTTCTATGCTAATTTTCATATCCATCAGGTTTATTGAGAGGGATTTCTAACCAAGTGATATGCCAAATTAATTTTGATTTGGTGGAATGAGGTTAACCTTTGGTGAAAATAACTAGAATCTGAACATGTACAAGTATGCTATCAATCTAGAATTGTAACAGCAGCTATGACAATGATGACAATATCAACATAGATGCTTAACAACAGCTATTACAGTATCTCAATGTTTGTTTAATTGCAGAATGTCCCATTATGACATGGATTTTCAGCTAGCTGATGATGGCCTGGAATCGCTGCATGACAGCGTCGAATACGATGACAGTGAAACTCAAGATGTTGGTCATTTATTTGTGCCTCAATCAACAGCTCCTACTGAAAACAGAAGTAGTGAAGCCAGTCGCGGTAATAAGAAAAGAGGGCGAGGGAAAACGATTGGAAAATGGGCAGTGGGTAGAGTGAGAGAACAGGTTAAGTGGGGAATGTATGGGGCACCTGTGTGGCCAAGGGATAAGTGTGCACATTACAGCCATTTCCTTGGTAGTTTGGCAACTGATGGCGTTTATTTCCCAATTGACGTACAAGATTGGCGTCACTTTGATGTTGATAACGACCTTGGAAAGGCATGGTTGCATATTGAGGTATGTAAACTGATAATCTAGAATTATATTGATAGGTTGATTCATCTAATTAATAAGGGATTATAATATTTGGAATTGTAGGGGACAATTGATTGGTCTGAGGCTGACACTGCTGCTAAGAAATCTAAAATCAAGAAATATGCACTTGAGAGACTCTCAGATCGCTGGAAGCACCACAAGGCAGACTTGAAGAAATTGTATTGGGTGCCCAACAAAGGGACTGATGAGCGTTTTCA
>NC_020494.1:6540642-6545110 GCF_000184155.1 Fragaria vesca subsp. vesca
GTAATCCAAGAATTGTAAAAATTAGGGTATGTAAACTATGTTGGTAGGAATCTATTCTTGGACAAGGATTATGTTGTTCTTAGGGGGAAATTCTTAGTGGTTTTCCACCTTGAACAACATTGTATTCTAGAAAAGCAGCAGCCTTGTTTTGTAATTCAAGAATTGTAAAAATTAGGGTATGTAAACTATGTTGGTAGGAATGTAAACTATATACATTTTTATGGGAATGTCAAATGTTATATTATGGATGAAGTTGTGGATTTGTGTTGTTTGATTGTAAATAGCATGAAATATATATTTATATATATAGCAGAAAAATATGAGCAGGAAATTAGTATTTGAAATTATATTTTTTTAATGCTATCCCTATTTCACACGAAATAGTGTGAATTAAAGTAGACAAAATTGACACATTCATCCGTGAATAAGTTACCTCACAGATTTAGGTGAATGAAATTTTACACAGTTATCTGTGTGAATAGATCCTACCAATTCGCACAGACATCCGTGTGAATTACAAAGTTGTTCTCACTGAATAAGTTCTCATAAAACAATCACGTTTTCTGGATATGTGATGGGGCCCACGTCAACTATTAGCACGGACATTTTTATCTGTGTGTGTTGAGCATTAGCCCCCCCCCCCCTCCCTGCAAACAGCACGGATAGGCATTTCGTGAGTGTAGCGTGACTAATGGCTTTCTCACACGGATGTCTGTGTGAGATATCTATATTTCACATTGATTTAATTCTGTGTGAAGCTTCATTTAATTTTGTGTGATATCTATATTTCACACTGATTTAAATCTGTGTGAAGCTTCGTTTTGCTAGTAGTGTGACGTGCCTCCCTATCCCTGCTGGGTTGAATGACTTAATTCAATTCTTAGAAGTACAGGTAAATATTAGTGTTGATCACAGTCTTTATATTTAGTCTTGTAGTGCAAGAAAGGATTTAAGAGTATATGCAGATGTTTCAGGGATCTTAATAATATACGGTTCATATTAAAAAAAAACAAGACAAGACGGGTCAACTTTTAGATAGTAAAATAGCTAAACTTGGAAACCCAAGTGGTCTGAGATGAAAATAGGAACCGCTAAAGATATAAAACAGTGACACAAGGTTATTCTTATATTAAAGTGATATCCCAGCTCCACACTAACATCAAAATAAAAAAACTGCATCAAGCTAGTTATTATGCTAATAAAATTTAACATCTTTAAGCTTAGTCAAAAGGATTGAGTACTGGAACTCCGTGCATATAGGCGAAAATACGAATCTTGTCGTCCTCCGGAGAATAGCGCCGTGCAACTACTTCGATACTTCCCTTCCATCCCTCACTGCGAAGGATTTTAACTGTGAAGAGATCTACTAGAGCTTCAACCTTGATGACGTCTAGGGCCATGAGGTGTTGTTTGTGAGTCTCCAGGGCAACTCGGGATGCATGGAGATCTTCCTCAGTTTCGTCAGTGAGATGATGTCGTCTAATATTAGAGAACTCAATCATGAACCTTCTCAAGCGTTTGAGTGAGTCCATCTCCATAGTTAGAGAATCTGCACTTTACAAAAATCTCGTTTATGATTTAGCAAGAGAAATTTCAGAATAGAGAGTAGAGTATCAGAGATGTATCTTATTCATTGATAGGATCTTATATATAAAGGATTACAGAGTATCAATATGACGAAGACAAAAAATACATAGTACTATTCTAACTACATATCTTAATTAAATAAAGATACATGATCCTATTTTAACTACGTATTCTAATAAAATAAATTCAAATCAATCAAGGATACATGAATGAGAATAAGATCGATCCAGAACTTAAAAACTAGTCAACTCCGTGCATATATGCGAAAATACGAATCTGAGAGAGAAGCACAACTTCGATGAGCTGAGGGAGGAGATCAATCGCCAGACTATTCAGGCGCAGAGTGACATTGAGGCTCTGAAGAAGCAGCTGGAGGAGGCCAAGATTGTGAGGCGGCATAAGGAGGAGTGCGAGGCCATTCGGCGGTTGATTGCGATGCAGCCGCCGCGGTCTCAGACGCTGAAGATCATTTCGGATTTGGAGAAGGAGATTGCGGCGTTGGATTCGGAGAACACAGCCAGTTCGAGGATGCTGGAGCTTCGGAAGAAGCAGTTTGCTCTGCTCTTACATGTGGTATGTTGCTCTGTGATGGTGCATTGTGTTGCGAAAGCGAATTCGGAGTGAGATTAGGTGTGACTCTTGTGGTTTTGTGTGCAGGTGGATGAGTTGCAGACTACGATAGAGGAAGAGCAGAAGAGTTTAATTGAGGAGAAGGAGCAGAGAAGTGTGATGGAGTTTGCAAATGGAGGACCGGAACCAATGCATGTTGATTGAGGGTGTACAATGCATCTCGGATTTGTAATTGTAAGATTCTATGCCTCATATATTCTATTGATGCAATGGTTTCGGTCTTGATTGGTATAAGAGAGTATGGATCAGCAACTTGTAGGATCTCTTGAGCATCTGGCTCAGAAGAGAATGGCTAGAAGTTTCGTCTTGGTACTAGCTCCTATGTAGTTCACGTTTTTAAGCTTTTCTATTGCTTGTTTAGCATTTGTATGCATCACATTATACAGTAACATTATGGTTATCATTTAGATGATTATGAGAGTTGGAGAATGCACATGATTCGGTATCAAGTACATGCTTATGCGTTTAAAGACCGTGTACTGTTGCTGTTGCCCCTTTACTTAGACTGCGAGATAATACTCTTCTCATGTAAAAGAACATATATCTAATGTTTGTTAGCAAGCCAAAAGGATTTTATCCCCTACTAGGGTTTAGTGCAATGGTCAGCCCCATATTTCAGATCTGTTATCTGGGGTGCAAACCCCCCTCAGTTATCCACCTTGTTATTTGCTAAAGTTTCTTGCCGCTTAAAGATTGTAGGGTTTGGCAGGAGGCCCAGTTTTAAACCGTATATGGAATATGGGGTTGAGGGTTTCTGGTCTCAAAGGAATGTGTTTGTATAATATATATGTTCATATGTTGTTTCTTTTCACACACACACACACATTCATATGTCTATCTATATTAAAGGTATGATAAAAGGATGAATATTATTTGTTAAATAACCCTGTTTCTATAATTTCATTAGATGATAAGGTTCCACTATTGTTAGAAGAGGTTAATGGAAAGAGTATATTTTGTAAAATAATGCTAGATTTCTTTTCAATTTCATCTCCCTTGATCGAGTAAAGTAGGACTTGTTCTTCAAGCTGCGGTGTTCAAAATATGATAGGCCAGTTGACTCCATGTTACATATATATATATATATATATATATATATATATATATATATCAATCTACGGGCTAGATCCATAGTTGACTTCCTGTTACATCAAAAATAAACTAGTATTATTTCGACTCCCTATTTATCTACATCTATCTCTTTCTATTCTGAAGGCACCAGATGGGATTCAATAGTTGACTCTTATGTTGAGAGATTACACCCCAAGGTTACCCTCTGGAGTTGACCAGTTGAATTTAGTTCAGTGTAACATTTTCTTTGTTTTTCAAAAGGAACAGCTTTTTATTGATACAAAGAGCACAAGGAGGCGGACAAGGAGTCCACTTTAGATGGCAAGAGGGTAGCTAAGAACAGAGGCTTAGCAGCTTATCTGTTAAGGAGTAGTCTGGAATACACCCGGTAGTTTTGAGCCGAACCGGCTTAGATAGCGCGCTGCAGACGTGGGAGACTGTAAACCACATGTCGGAGCCGTCAAGCTTTTCTGTCTGTTGACCGTGAAATGCAAACAAAAGTGAAAAAAAACGCAGAAGCCGGCGTGAAAAGGGTAGGAGGGTATTTGCAAAGGTCGCACCCCCCTAAATTAGGTTGGTATCCCCCCTTATTTTGGTGGTTTTGGGAGGGTTGGATTGCGATTTGTAGTAGACTGAGCAATGAGGGCTGAACAGTGAAGAAGTAAACCAGATCGAGTGAAATGGTTGATTGAGCGGGGTGACCGAAAGGGAGTGAGAAGATCGAAGCAAGTGAGTGTTGTGGGCGTCATCATCGGAAAAACTATTTCGTCTTCGTCGTCCTCTCCATCTGGTAGTTATGTTTGTTTTGGTTTGTTGGGTTCTGCTTTTTACAGTGAAGACTATGTTTTGCGTGTTTATTAGCTTGGTTGTTTAATTTTGCTTGGAATTGGGGTGTTTTGTATATTGACGTTTGAATTTGCTGGTTGCAAATTTTGGTGCTTTATGATTAGCAAGTGAGAATTGTGGTTTTTGATAGTCATGGTTTATGAATCATGCGGAAATATGGATGCAGTTGTTGTATCTGTTTCTGAATGGAAGTGTGGAGACTTTTTGCTATCTTTCACGGCACCCATATTTCACTTTGCATATACATAAATTAGCTTGTAGAGTTGATATGTAGTACAAATCCTTGTTGAAACCGAATTGTAGTTTCATGTAGTACTTGGTTTGATCCTAACAA
>NC_020494.1:6545326-6546803 GCF_000184155.1 Fragaria vesca subsp. vesca
TAATTATATCATTGGTTGTTTTCCTGTCCAGGTTAATGTCAACAGCATCGATGATACTTTGATATTGTCTTGGCATAATGGTCGATACGGATGACGACTTGGACGAAAGTTGGCTTTGTTCGACTGACCACTTGTACATTACTGATGAGTCATTACATGACGATTCTGAATACGAAGCGTCAGTATGCGGGTTGGAACAGTCCCCATCTGGTTCCACCCGAGTTCCAAAGTATGAATTTGTTGGGCCAGTTAATTCCACAGGTGTGGCATCATCAGCAACGGAGATTGATTTGTCAAATGATTTAATAGATGACATTGTGTTGAATATGAAAGAACCGTCTACAGGGGATAAGTTTAATAGGTTAAATATCAGAGACATCACATATGACGATGTATCCGATCTATTGTTTGAAGACTACGAGGCCGCAGGCAAGTTTTACAACTATTACGCACACGTACGTGGGTTCAACACAAGGAAATCAAAAATGTACAGATACCGTACCAGTGACTTTGTGTATCGAAGGGAGTGGGAGTGTTCTAAAACTGGAGTAAACCCTAAAAAGCGTCGAAATCCTGTTGAAGTTGCTGAGAAAAAGCGACTAGTGGACATTAAAGAAACCAAACGCCGAAACCACATGTTGCGTAAGGGTTACAGGCAGACTAGATGCAGGTGTACTGCCAAGTTTGTTGTAAAGTGGTGCCTAAGGCGTAAGAAGTACTTTGTATGTGAATTTGTAACGCTGCACAATCATGATTTGTGCCGTCGCATAAAGAAATAAGAGTGGTAAGAGTAATACTTGAAATCCAATGATATAGGTTGCACAAACGGAGCGGAGATTCGCCGATCCAAACTTCTATTTAGCTTACGAAGTTCTGTTGCCGGGTTTCTCTCGCCTCACCCCTGATTCGATCTCATAATGTGCCTCTTCTAAACCCTCACTTTCATCTGCTCATTTCTTCTCGTTTCTGCGTCCTTTTACCACGCAATTGACAACCCTGCCCCTCAGTCACTTTTTCGATTTTTTACCCGACTTGACGGTCGGCTTGGACGGTGACGTCCGGCTCAATTACGCCGGGTGTATTCCAGACTACTCCTACAAACCTTAGAAGTAGAAGCCCATAATGACGCCGAGAACTTAACTCTCTTCCACAAGTCTTCCCTCTACCCCGCCATATAAGTTATTAAACAAACTATTTCTATCCATCCACACCACCCACACTACAACTAGCACCCCACAACCCCTAAGGAATCTGGCCTTTTTTCCTTTACCGAAAGCTGAAGTAGTTTATTTTAGCAAGTCCCTCTTCCCTAATGGAGCTGTCCAGTCCATTCTTGCCTCCCTTATTAACTTCTTCCATAAGAAATTAGCCACTTCAGATCGCACAAAGATATGATCAACACCTCCCCCTTGAGCTTTGCTGTTAGGACCATCTCCCTTACCTTGATACTAATCACCGAGTTATCCATGGATCACAT
>NC_020494.1:6548066-6549725 GCF_000184155.1 Fragaria vesca subsp. vesca
AGGTTGGTTCGCCATGGCTGAGCGATACATCCGTGGCCAACAAATTCCGGCCGGTGAGCGTATCGCTACCCTCGCTTCCCACTTCGGACCAACTCCATCTCTATGGATGAATTTCTTTGAGCAAAGGAACCCAAACGCCACCTGGGAACAATTTGTAGCAGCCTTTCTGGAGCATTTCGGAGGAAGCACTGGTTCCGATTACAAGGCAGCCCTCTCCCATTTACAGCAGAAAACCACGGTGGATGCCTTTATCTCGGAATTCACACTGTTAGCGTGCCGGGTACCGGAGTGGTCAGATGCCGACTTGGTTCCCATGTTCATCGGCGGATTGAAATCTGAAATCCAACAAGACGTGGCTGTGATGGAACCACGTTCCCTGGCAGTGGCTCAGCGCATAGCCCGGCGCTATGAGATGAAGCTACAAGACAATCGCCCTTTCCGTTCAGTTCGTCCTTTTCCTTGGCATTCCTCCAACAGACAACACAATCCTCCATCAGCCACGTTCCTACCCCAGAACCAACTCACCAATCCAAACAGCCATTCCCTGTCCCCATCCATCTCCACTCCCCACAAACCTTCAACTGAACAACCTAGCAAATGGTGGCCTTCTAGTGCACAAAGAGAGCGCCGAAACCAAGGGCTATGCTTCCATTGTGATGAGAAGTGGTCCAAATCCCACATGTGCAAAAAACCGGTCATGGCAATTCTTGACTCCCTAACACCATGTGGCCAACCCGAAGTCGAAGAGGCAAGTGACGAGGCTGACGACATACCTTTGGATCAGGACCACCACTTACCCTTGCATGCTATCACCAATACCAACGTCAGCGAGATGCTACGTTTCACGGGCACAGTGAATGGCCACCCCATCAACATCTTTGTCGATTGCGGTTCGGCAATGAATTTTCTGAACCCGGAGATTGTGACCAAGATCGGCTGTACCATAGCTCCTCTAGGTGATCACCGATTCAAAACGGCGACGGGCCAACCGGTTCGGGACTCTGGTACGGCGCAAGACGTCACCGTCACCATTCAAGGGTATGAATTTGTTGATTCCTTTTTGTTGATGGCTGTCACCGATTGTGACTTGTTACTGGGAGCACAATGGCTCGATACTCTCGGCTTCATAGGGCTGCATTTCGCTGAAAAGTAATGGCCTTCACAGCCAATGGCCGCTGCCATGTTTTGCACGGCATCAAAGGCAGGACACACGAGCTAGATGAACAGGCACTCTATGCCATGTTATCTCAGGAGCAATTGGATGACCTCCACTCATTTCCCAAGCCCAAACTCACACCACTCCAAGCCCATCACCCAAAGGTCCAACAAGTACTTGAGTCATTCCAAGATTTATTCACTCCACCCACAAACCTCCCACCGAAACGTCCCATAGATCACTGCATTCCACTTCAACCAAACACCGGTCCCATTAATGTGCGACCTTACCCATATGGCCATTCCCAAAAGAATGAGTTGGAGGCTCAAGTCCGTGAGATGCTATCCCAAGGCATAATTCGTCCAAGTCGAAGTCCATTCTCATCTCCTGTACTCCTTGTGCGTAAGAAAGACAAGACTTGGCACTTTTGCGTAGACTATCGCGCCTTGAATGCTGTCACCATCAAAGATCGGTTCCCAATTCCGGTCGTTGATGAACTTTTA
>NC_020494.1:6549745-6558962 GCF_000184155.1 Fragaria vesca subsp. vesca
AATCAAAGTGTGTCTTCGCTCAACCACAAGTGCAATATTTGGGCCATGTCATATCAGGCAAGGGAGTGGCAGCAGACCCAGAGAAAATCAATTCCTTGGTACACTGGCCCAAGCCCACTTCAGTCAAAGCCCTACGCGGCTTCCTCGGTCTCGCCGGCTATTACAGGCGATTGGTGCGCCATTTCGGGACTATAGCCAAGCCCTTAACTGACCTCCTCAAGCGCAACCAGTTTCTCTGGTCGCCAAGGGCAGAAGAGGCCTTCAATCAGCTCAAGTCAGCAGTGACAACAGCGCCGGTGTTAGCTTTGCCCGATTTCTCCAAACCGTTTGTGGTGGAAACAGACACCTGCGGTTCCGGCATCGGCGCCGTCCTCTCACAGGAGAAACGACCGGTGGCTTACCTCAGCAAGGCCCTCTCTCCTTCTCACCAGACGCTATCCACATATGACAAAGAGATGATGGCTATCCTCTTTGCAGTTGGCAAGTGGCGGCACTACCTGTTGGGAAATCGGTTCACCATCCTTACCGATCACCAAACCTTGCGCCATCTTCTCACGCAAAGGATCTCGACCCCCTCTCAACACCGATGGCTTTCGAAACTGTTGGGATATGATTATGAGATTGTGTATCGAGCAGGCTCCTAGAACACGGTTCTGGATGCGTTGTCACGTCAGTTTGAGGTATGCGCAATACACTGCATATCTGCCCCAGTGTTTGATTTCATTGGCCAAATTGATAACGCGTGTCTCCGAGATCCCGAAGCTCAAGCTGTGGTTCAAGCCTTGAAGGCAGGGCAGCCAACCAAATCCGGGTTCACTTTGTGTCTTAACAGGCTGCATTATAAGGGGCGGCTATTTGTCCCAAGCTCCTCCGAGTGGCGAGCTAAGCTGCTATATGAGTTCCATTCCTCCCTACAGGCCGGTCACTCAGGGTACTTGCGTACTTACGAACGCATTCGGCGCAATTTTGCTTGGCCAGGGATGCGTAGAACCATCAAACATTACATTGCCGCTTGTGATCAATGTCAGCGGCATTCCTATGAGACAATTCGGCCACCCGGACTACTTCAACCACTGCCGGTCCCGGATGAAGTTTTTACCCACATATCCATGGACTTCATTGACGGTTTACCGCAATCACAAGGTCACAACGCGATCATGGTCGTGGTTGATCGCCTCTCCAAATATGCTCACTTCATTCCGGTCTCCCATCCCTACTCAGCCTCCGGCATTGCTTCAATTTTCACTAAGGAGATTTTTAGGCTCCATGGCACACCTAAGAGGATTGTTAGTGATCGAGACCCCATCTTCATCAGTCATTTCTGGCGCACCTTCCATCGACTACAAGGAACACAGCTATGCCACAGCTCCGCTTATCATCCCCAATCTGATGGCCAAACCGAGGTCGTTAATCGATCCGTGGAGCACTACTTGCGCTGCTATGTAGCCGACAAGCCTTCTTCATGGGCTGAACTACTCCATTGGGCGGAATGGTGGTATAACACCACATTTCACTCCTCCATCCGTATGACACCGTTTGAAGCACTCTATGGCAAGCCTCCCCCGTCGATCACAAGGTATCTACCAGGTTCTACTGCTGTCCATAACACGGATGTGGCACTCCGCAGCCGTGATCAACTGCTATCCCAACTCAAACACAACTTGGAATTGGTCCGCAACCGAATGAAGCAGCAAGCTGATAAGCAACGGACTAAGAGAGAATTTCAGGTCGATGATTGGGTGTTTCTCAAGCTGCACCCCTACCGACAACAATCTGTGGTCAAGCGTCCTGCCCATAAGCTAGCACCACGCTTTTACGGTCCATTTCGGGTCCTCGAAAAGATTGGTTCAGTTGCATATCGCTTGGCTCTCCCAGCTTGCTCTAAGATCCACCCGACCTTCCATGTGTCACTCCTAAAAAAGAGGGTCGGCGATGGTGAACCGGTGTCCACTACACCGCCGCCGTTTGACGACCATGGAGAGTTACTGTGGACACCCGAGCGGGTACTTGACATGGCTGTACAACGCCGGATGAAGAGGAATGTCACCATGTGGCTTGTCCAATGGCAGGGACTTCCAGCTGAAGATGCCACTTGGGAAGTAGCTCACTTACTCCGGGCTAAGTTTCCCAACTTTGGCGCTTGAGGACAAGCACCATCTTGAGGGGGTGGGACTTGTTAGGACCATCTCCCTTACCTTGATACTAATCACCGAGTTATCCATGAATCACATGTAATGAAGCTCCATCCCTTTCAGCTATGCTGGCAGAGCTGTTGCTATCACAACCACTTCAAACTGGTTCCCTTTTGTCTCCTAGAGTCTAGGACTCTTTTGGCTGTACTAGGTGGCATTAGTCCACATCTTCCCTTTATATTTGTACTTCCAAGCCATTGGCAGGATATCAATGAAATTATGCATCTCTAAAACTCCTTTCTCTTCTCTCCTTTTCTCTGTAACTTCCTCTTAACCAGTTTGGTTCTACCATTTGCACAGGATGCACCAGTGAAGAGAAAATAACGTCCTGGTCTTCTACCTTGAAGAGAAAACATCACATGTATTTGTCCTCTTGTGTGCCACAAACCATCCGAGTATCCTCACCTTAGTAGGGGCCTTTACGTCCAAAATAAACTTTGCTGGATCAAAGATTGGATCTAATCCACCACTAATAAAGAAGCTATGGGATGATTTGCAAGATAAAATTTCCATCAGGCTCAAGCTTCCATCTCCTTTCATCCGGTTCCTCTAATCTGACATTTTCTAGTTTGGCCATCAGCGAGTCAAACTCCTCAATCTCTTGGTAATTTAATTTTTTCTGAAACCGGAGCCCAGCTCGCTAGAACATTGAAATGAATAGCTAATCCACCAAAGAATTGGTGTTTTAGTGTTTTGATCTGAATAGTTCAGTGTAACATACATATGCTGTGTTTACTGAATAACACGCAATCCGGGATGTGTACAGTTATGTTGTGATGGTAACTGAAAAGGCCAATAGTTGAGACAGTTGCGCATGGTTGATTTGGATTGAACAGATGGGATTTGTTGGATCAAGATTGTATTAATTCTGCGATAAGTTCTGCAGCAGGTTGAGATGTTGCTTTATGTGGATTTCATGATGAATTTATTGCTTCCATATCTGAGAAAGATGGCTCTGTAGTATATTCCCCAGGGTAGATAGGTGAGTTCTAGTTTTCTAGTGGTTTGTTTAAGTTTTGAGACTTTGTAAACATATGGGATCCACACATGCAAGTCAGTATTAGGGCCATCCCTTCTGAAAGATACGTGCTAGAGAATTTTACAGGTTAGCAGGGATGTAACAAAGACATGAAAGACAAAAGCACCAAGACGATGGGACTGTAATATATGTTATCAGTTGAGTCTTGTGTTTCCTTGTCCCATTTATCTGTTTGATTGGTCTCAGCATTGAATTTGTTTTGAAACTTGTTCGTTTTTACATATTGCTCAGACCAAAGTAATTCTCATATTTGCATCCATTGATTCTTTGTTCTATTTTCCGTTGAATTAAGAAATGATCTTCCATTATCCGTGGGTCCATTGGGTTTACATATTTAATGACTTGCTACTGTATTTATGTTCTGTTGAGTCTGCACCCGTTCGTTCTTTGTTCTATCTTCCGTTGAACTTCTACTGTGCTAGATTTGTTTTTTCATTTTTATCTCCTGTGATTGAGCAAGTGCTTGTTACATCTCTGACATGAAATGGTTCTGAAACTTGTGGCATTCAATATGACAGGCCTATAGTCGACTCCTTGATACATTTATATCAATCTTTGAGAGAGGTCCATAGTTGACTCCTTGTTACATCTAAACTGAACTAGAATAACCTGGCCTCTCCTCCCTGAAAATCATCTATCTCTTTATATTCTGAAGGCACTAGATGTAACTCACTAATTTACGCTTATGTTGAGTGAATGCACTAAGGTTCTCCTCTGGATTTGACTAGTTGAGTTAGCTTAGTTCAATCTTTGGGCCAAGTCTGTAGTTGACTCCAAGTTGCATCAAATCTGAACTAATATCACCTCCACTCCCTGTAAATCTACATCTATCTCTTTCTATTTTGAAGACACTATATGTGACTCACTAACCGACTTATATGTTGCACCTAAAGCTCCCTATGGAGTTGGCTAGTTGAGTTAGCTTAGTTCAGTGTAACATGCACATGTTGTGGCTACTGAATAACGGGAAATCTGGGATGTGTACAGTTCTTATGACATAAAAACCAAACCTTTCAAGGTTTGTGAGCGTAGGGAATGGGAAAAGAGAGCACCTGATCATTCCCTTTCCGTATGGCATGATTAATTGCTCTCGGTATAATGTCTACAGCTTGGAGGGAATACCGAGCATGATTCTAGGAGTCCCTAAGCTTTGTGTCCTCTCAAATTTCTGCCTTGTGTCTTTTCAGCCTTCTATTTCAGTTTATAAGCTTTAAGATCTCTTTTATTTGGTCTTTTATGCTTCAGTTTTACGAATTTAAGAGTCCTAATGAGTCTTTTATGGTAGTTAATGTTAGTGATCTGCTCTTGTAGAAATAAGTGTCAAGGGCCTAATGCCCAAGTATGTTATGTTGTATGAATAAAATCATCAGAGTGTTTATGAGTTTTCCTGTGATGGGATTGGCGTGAAGCCTAGTTTTGGGCGAGAAGCCGAGATTTGGTGAGAAACCAGGGAGTGATTCCCAATTCAAGGTGTTTTATGTGTGTTTTAAACCCTAAGCCTTAAAGCTTGTTGGTCCTGGTGTCTTAGCAGTAAGTTTGCTGCATCAGCTGGTAACTGAAAAGGCCAATAGTTGAGCCAATTGCCTATGGGTGATTCGGATCAACATATGCAGATTTGTGATAAGTTCTACAGCGGGTGGAGATGTGGGTAATTGGGTAAAGATAGTTGGATGAGTTCTAGTTTTCTAGTTTTCACCACATGGTTTGTTTTTGTTTTTAGACTTTGTAAACATACAAGTTCTACATGTGTGAGTCAAGGTTATGGCTATACATGCAAGAGAGTTTCACAGTTATTAAGGGTGTAAGAATTAAGAAATGTGATAGATCATGTGAGTTTTGCTGGCTGATAAATGGTAAGGATGTAACAAGGACAGGAAGAAAACACTGAGACGATGGCACTCTAATATGTGTTAATAATTAGGCGTTGTGCTTCCATGTCTCATTTATCTGTTTGATTGGTCTCGGCATTGAATTTGTTTTGGAACTTCTTAGTTTTTACGTATTTTACAGACATAACTAACTTTCATATCTGCATTGCACAGACCAATAACTTTCGTATCTGCATTGCACAGACCAAAATAACTTCCATATCTGCATCCATTAGTTCCTTGTTATATTCTGTGTTTGATTAAGAAATGATCATCCATTAACTTGGTGGGTCTATTGGGTCTACATATTTAAAGTAATGCACTTGCCACCATTCTGAGATTTTGTTATCATTGCCTCTAGTCCATACACGAATCATGTCATTGAAATAAAATAATTCAAATATAAGAAACGGTTTGAACTGCACTTGCCCTAATATTGAACTATCTTGTATATGCTAAGCAGTGGAACCCTTTGTATTAGGTCTAATTGTTATACTGTTCAATGTCTTAGGTGGATGAGTCGCAGGATAGGGAGAGCTGAAGAACTTAATTGAGGAGAAAGAGCACAAGTATGCAATATGCATGCAAGTGCAGCTTGAAACCAATGAATGTTCATTACTAAGTGTGTGGAAGCATCTCAGATTTGTAATTGTAAGATTCTATGCTCACCTCTATTGATGACATCATCTACATCTCCATTTTAGTAACAAGCATTCATGAGAATATAAATTTTCTGCCTTTCAGTTGTAGTAAGCAAGCAATATTTTGCACTCTCAAAAAAAGTAAGCAATCTCTCGAGTAATCCGTAGAATTTCCTTCACATCTGCATAAACATGTTCATGTAGTGAATAGAAAATTGCCAAACCTTTTTCTCCTGGTACTAGATTATGCAGGTGCTATAAACTTAGTTCTTGAATACTTCGCATTTCCCATTAGCAGTGTAACATTACAGTGCATTCAGATACATAATGGGAAGCTGAAATTGCATTTTTCAGCATTAATTTGTGCATACCTATTTGCTGAAGTGTTCTGCCACCCAAAGATTGTATGGTTCGATGAGTTGGAACCCGTGGTATGCTATATTGGTTCGGTGATTTCTCGGATTCAGAGAAATCTTACGCTATAGGGACACTAAAAATGATTTATATGATCTTTTTAATTAACCCTGTTTGTATCTATATTTGCTTCGCTTGTGAGGTTCCAATTGTGATCTCCAGAATAGGTGGTGGGGAGACTAGTTTGTTAGAAAACTATATTCCCCATGATATCTTTTTTTTTTTTCAGTTGAATTTGAATCTCCCTGAAGAAAGAGCTGGAACACGCCCTGCATAATAGGACGCCTAATGCGCCCGGACATGTGGCATGATATTGCCCATAACATTTAAATTTAAAGCACACAAAGGTAAATTCGGCAGATATCCTATGTTAGCAGTAAAAGCAATCGTTAGAGTTATATTACAAGGGCATTTATGTCAACATTTGCAAAATTAACCCACAAGACTTTTGTTTGACTCCGCTCGCTCTCTCAACACGTCGAAAGCCGAGATGATGATTTCTTCTTTATTGAAAACGAACGCCGGAGGTGATTAGAACGGGAGGTGGAGTCGAGGTCACAGGTCGAAGATCGTTCGTCATGGAAGATGAGGCCGGATTGGGTCGACACGCAGTGGAAGAACTCGTTCGATTTTAATTCAATTTGAGACGCCGTCTGACCCGTGCCTTCCGAAGAAGCTATGAGCAATCTCCTAGTCTAGCCAGAATCGGGTTTCGTATGTTTTCGCAAGCAAAAACGATAAGAAAGAGCTTGAACCATCACTGCCACCAATGAGCTCCATGAATAGCACTATACCAAAAGATCGCCTTTTCAGCCGGAGGCAATGCAGATAAATCTGGAGAAGGAGAGAGGGTCAGAGTGGTTGAATTTGTTATTCTGCGTGTTAAAGGTCACAAATGGCCTCAAAATTTTATCATAACGAAGTCCTTTGCCGTTGACAATAGTTAAGTACCCGAAGTTACTTTTCTGTCCTTAATTATCAAATCATGTGGACAGCATACTGCCACGTTTCTGGACTCATTTGGGTGTATTAGGCGTAGGAAAGAGACAGGCGTATTCCAGAATTTTTCTCTCCCTGGAGTATGTAAATTAATAATTGTTAAATAGTTACATTGGTAGGTTTTGTGCGTGTAATGAGAGAAGGACTGAGAGGACTTGTCTTATGGCTTGGGTAAGGCCTTCTCCGACAATAGAGTCCAAAGGGCCGATTTTTATATTTTGGCCCTATTATTATCTCTAACAATGAAAAAAAGAGAGCCAAATGGCCAAAAAAGGGCCAAAGGGTCATGAAAAGGGCCAAAGTTAGCCTTTTGGCTAGCCCAGTCCAAACCAATTTGTGAGACCTCATCAGAATAAAAAAACAAGTTTGATGCAAATAGATGGCTGAATTTAAGTCAAATTTTGACAAATGGTGGCTTTTAATTGGTTGTGGATATGCTACACATTTTCCCTAACGGCTAGTTCTTTTCCTCACAATGATTTGATCATTTGAATGCTTATGGCTGTGTAACCATTTTCCCTAACGGCTAGTTGTTAATTAAGTAAGAAAAAAAAACAGCTAGTTCCTCATTAAATAGAAAAACGGCTAGTTTTTTTTTTTTATTCTATCAATTTTCCTATAAATACAATCCTCGATCCTCCATAACTCACATCTTCTATCTTTCTTTAGCAATTCATCTCACATACTTCTTCTATTTTCTTTTCTTGTTAGCCAAAAAAAATGTCTATCAAATGAGCTAATACAACACGCGGCATTCGGAAATCCTATCCAAAAATCTGATGATTTTTACAATGATTAACATCACATCCAATCAGGAATCCAGAAATTCATTTGCAAACGGACATGTGGCACTGAAAATCTAAGCCAAAAATGTTATCAACGAAATCAAATAAATAAGATAAAATATTTTTTTTTCTTAAATATTTATCTTGGTCCAAATATAAATAATGTTATAATAAAATAAAATTATAAGTTTGAAAATATAATGTGAAATCATAAAATATTTGATTGGGCTAAAATTTAGCTCTCTCTTGCTGGAGATCATTTAGTAGTCTATAAATAAAAAATAATATTTTTGAGGACTAAATTATAGCTCTGGCCTCAATATAACCCTCTCCTACTGGAGATGGCCTAATTAGGACGACGCGGGGATACGTTGTGGCTAGCTTTTCGTCTCAGATTGTTAGTTTATGTTGTACATTTTTCTTCTCAATGGTTTATCCTTTACCTAGTGTTTCATATTGGTCTTTTGTATGTGTGATAATTTCCTGTTTGCTTCTATTACCTCCAACTTTACTAGGCCAAGCCAAATCAATGAGAACAGAACTACGTAAGAGGTGATGGGATAACAAAAAAAAAAACAAAAAAAAACTTTGGGACTTCCTTATCCATCTAACCATTGGCAAAATCTTAGTTTAGGCCTCCCACCTATTTCTCCTCTTCTGAGCCCCTGCCGCTGCCACCTTGTCCGCCGGCGGCGCAGCCTTTCCCGACTCCTCCTCCTCCTTCTCCCTCTTCAGCGCCTCCTCTCTCATAATCTCCGCATAAGTCCTCACAGAAGGATCCGACGTCTTCTACCCCGCCGCAAACGGGTCGTGCCGCTCCGGCGATATGATCCGGTTCAGCCTCCGGCGCCGGTAAGCATCCTCGCGGTCGATGATCTTCTTCGACCGGAGCATCCCCGAGGCCTCGTCATCCTCACCGCCTCTGGGCATGTCGTTCATCAGCGACTTGGGGGCCGTGTACGACGCCATCCTCCGTACGACGTCGTTCTCGACGGGGTCGAGGTTGTCTTCCTCGTCGTTGACGGGGATGGAGGAGACGTAGTCGGCCTTGTCGGTGCCGCCGTAGAACTCGGCGTCGTAGGTGACGAAGTTCATGGAGGCCAATTGCTGCTCCATCCTCTTCCGCTCCTCCTGGGTCTTGGCTATCTCTGGGTCTGACATCGTTTTAGGGTTTTGATTTGGTCTGAAAAACCCTACAAGTAGATGGAGAAATTGAGATTAGGGTTTGAGTCGAGTACAAAAATTGAAGCTTGGAAAAAGAAATAGACAGATACACTAA
>NC_020494.1:6558982-6578071 GCF_000184155.1 Fragaria vesca subsp. vesca
GAGAGAGAGAGAGATTGCGGGACGAAATTGAACAACGTTTTGTTCAGTGTGTAGGAGTGTTTGCGATATATATATATATATATATCTGATTTAGTGAGAGGTATTTTAGAGATATTTTAGAGATAATCGTGAAAGAGAGATATCTTATTCATTGATAGGAGCTCATTTATACATGAGATTACAAAGTACCAAACCGGTAAAAAATAATGAATACATAGTCTTATTCTAACTACATATCCTATTGGTATAAGGCCAAGACACACATAGAGAATATTTTAGAACACTCTCCCTTGTGCCGCGCGTCGCCATGCCGATGGTGCTGATATGTCGCCTCGTTAAAAATCTTGTTAAGTGAAAACCTTGTGGGAGAAAACTTGCCCTTGATCGTAAGAGAAAAACAGTACAAAGCACCAGTCTACTTAAATCGAGAACATGATGCTCCCCCTGATGAAAATGCTATTTAGGGAGACTTGATAGCCGACGCATGCCTATATTCTTTACATGCTTCTCAAAAGTAGACTTAGGCAAAGACTTAGTGAATAAGTCTGCCGCGTTTCCTTCGGAACTAACTTGGTTCACTTGGATATTAAGAAACGCCTGTTGCTGTTGATTGTAGAAGAACTTAAGTGAAATATGCTTCGTATTATCACCCTTGATATAACCTAACTTCATTTGCTCAATACAAGCGACATTATCTTCATAAATGCATGTAGGCTTATCGGTAGTAGAACGTAATCCACTAGTTCCTCTAATGTGTGATATGATTGATCTTAACCATACATATTCTCGAACAGCTTCATGTAGAGCGATAATCTCTGCATGATTTGAGGAAGTCGCCACTAGAGTCTGTTTCATAGATCTCCAAGATATCGCCGTATTCCCAATGAAGAAGACATAACCAGCTTGGGAACATCCTTTATGTGGATCAGATAAATATCTGGCGTCGGCGAAACCTACCAACACGTTGTTGGGAGTCTCGGCATAAGACAATGCAGCGGCGGCTTGCATGGTGTCGGACCCATGTCCGACAGCCGTGCCTGCGGCGTCCATGGCGACAGTCTGGTTCCTACTTGGATTGGTTTCGTGGTCCTCTTGTGCCGCAGGACCTCTTTTGGTCCTATCTGAGTAGGGAAAGAACAATCTCAAGTCAATGGTACCTTTGAGATATCGAAAGATGTTCTTGACTCCGGTCCAATGACGTTGGGTTGGCGCTGAGCTAAATCTAGCTAACAAATTGACAGAGAAGGCAATGTCTGGTCGAGTGCATTGCTAAGTACAATAATGTGCCTATTCCACTAGGGTATGAGACATTTGCGCCCAAAGCCTCTTCGTCATCTTCTTTCTGACGGAATGGATCTTTCTTTGTATCTAGACTTTGACCAATCATAGGAGTGCTAACTTGGTGCATCTTGTCCATATTAAATCGTCTGAGCATCTTTTGGACATATGCAGACTGGTGGATAAGAATTCCACTGGCTCGGTGCTCTAGTTCAAGTCCTAGGCAAAATCGAGTCTTCCCAAGATCCTTCATCTCAAACTCGGATTTTAGATAGGCCATGGTCTCTTTGATTTCAATAAGAGTACCGATAATGTTCAGGTCGTCGACATAGACGGCTATGATGGCAAAATCCGGTTTTTGTCTTCTTTATGAACACGCATGGGCATAGTTCATCGTTCTTATATCCCTTCCTAACCAAGTAGTCACTTAGACGAGTATACCACATTCGTCCGGATTGTTTTAATCCGTAAAGTGAGCATTGCAATCTTATAGCATACGCACTCTGTGGTTTAGAGTTACTTGACTTAGGTAATTCAATGCCATCAGGCACTCTCATGTATATCTCTGAATAGAGATATGTCGTAACCACATCCATGAGCTACATGTAAAGTTTTTCGGACACTACCAAACTGACTAAATAGCGGAAAGTAATAATGTCCATAACAGGAGAGTAAGTCTCCACGTAATCAATCCTGAGGCGTTGTGAGAAACCTTGCGCCACAAGGCGGGCCTTATATCGAAGTACCTCATTCTTCTCATTACGCTTTCTAACAAAGACCCATTTATGTCCTACAAGCTTTACATTCGGCGGAGCTAGCACTATTGGGCCGAAAACCTGTCTCTTTGCTAGAGAACCTAATTCTGCATGGATTGCATCTTTCCATTTAAGCCAATCTGCTCTTCGTTGACATTCTACAACAGAGCGTGGTTCGATGTCGTCGTGTTCAATGATTTCATGAGCCATGGAATAAGCAAATATATCATTGTCGTGTGTTGATGACCGGTTCATCAATTCATAAGTGTTATCATAACACATGGAGATCTCAATGTTCTCTGATATCGACATTGTTCCAAGGACATCCCCCATGAATTCTAACATCGATTCATGGACATAACTATAATCAGAGACGATCTCGTGAGAAGGATTCTCTGCATCGATGACTAAAGGATTGTGTTGTGCCTTATCGGTCCTTTTCTTTCTCGGACGCGTGTCAATCGAACCAAGTGGTTTCCCCCTTTTCCTCTGCGGAGCCACGGCCTCCATCCCTCCACGGTGGGCGACGGCAGCAGTTTCATGCCCAGGGATGGCCGTGCCTTTTACAGGGACTTCGAGCCGCGCATGTACGTTTGCAGTTGGTGTATCTGATCTTGTCACTCTTGGAATCTCGGAGAAAGAGTTAGGCATTGTATCTGCTACTTTCTGAAGTTCAAGAATACGTTTGACTTCACTCTCAGCTTGTGAAGTGCGGGGATCATAAGGAGACAAAGTGGGGACAAACCACGACAATTCCTGTCGTTCCACATGAACATTCGTGTTCGTATCTCCCCCTAACGACGGGAAGAGTGTCTCATCAAAGTGACAATCCGTAAATCTTGCGATAAAACCTGTCAATGGCTCTAGGTATCGAATAATCGTTGGAGATTCATATCCAATAACATGGATACCAATCCGTCTCTGTGGACCCATCTTTGTACGCAGTGGAGGTGTCATCGGCACATAAATGGCACAACCGAAAGTTTGCAAATGGGAGAGGTCAGGCTCATAACCAGTAACCAACTGGTATGCATTGAAAGGTTGTTTAGCCGTGGGTCAGAAACGAAGTAGCAAGGCTGCGTGAAGTATTGCATATCCTCATGCCGCAATTGGAAGGTTGGTGCGCATTACCAATGCTCTAGCAATAAGCTGAAGCCGCTTAATTGTAGCTTCGGTGAGACCATTCTGTTGGTGGACATGAGGAACAGGATGTTCAACTTCTATCCCAATTGACATGCAATAGTCGTCAAAAGTTTTTCACGCGAACTCCCCAGCATTATCAAGTCTTATTGATTTGATCAGATAATCAGGGTGGTGAGCCCGAAGCTTAATAATCTGTGCTATGAGTTTTGGAAAAGCAGCGTTACTAGTGGACAATAGCGCGACTTGCGTCTAACGTGACAATGCATTCGTAAGAACCATAAAATATCTAAATGGTCCGCATTCAGGATGTATTGGTCCACATATGTCACCTTGAATCATTTGTAAGAATGGTATGTTTTCGGTGTTATCTTTAGCATAGGATGGTCTCGATACTATTTTTGCTAAAGAACAAGCTTTGCAAAACGAGCGATGAGCGTTAGAAATAGACAACGACACATCATAGGAAGTTCGGCGCGCCTCAATTGCTTGAGGAAAAGACCGGCGGCATCCGGTACGTTGGAACCGAGCCCGGAGGACGTCAAAGTCCTTTCGGTGCTGCCACAGCAATATGTGGCGTCACCAGCCCTTAGCTTGGTGACTTGAGTTCCTGTATTGCTTCATTTTGATCGAAAGAAGGAATGTCCATGAGAATTACGCAGAATTCGGATCATCATATCCCTCCCAAGATGACCGAGACGGTCATGCCAAAGCTTGTATGAGTTAAAGTCCCAAAGATCATGTTTGGCGACAACATAAGATTCGATAAGTCGAATTGTGGTCAAATATAATTCACTTGATTGACTCATAAGTTTTTCCAAGATGCGCTTACGGCCACAATCTTGAGAAGTCACACATAAAAATTCTTATCTGTTCTTACAATGCGTTTCTAAGTGATAGCCATTAGCGCAAATATCCTTAAAGCTCAACAAGGTTCAGTTCCCTTTTGGAGCATACAGAGCGTCCGTGACATTAATCATTGTGCCTTGAGGCAACAAGAACTGAGCGGTTACATGCTGGAGGATCACAGGAGAAGATCTGATCATCGTCGTCACAGATGATTACAAGACACTAACTCAATAAAGAGTTGCCGATTCCTTAGAATTGTGTGGGTTGAACCACTGTCCCCGAGGCACTCGATCTCTCAAAGAGACATACCTACAAAAGAAAGGTAGATATATAAGTAAATAGGTCGAATTTGAGCTATTTAGAGGGATTGAAAAGGTGCAAACAAGTGCGTGAATCCCAAGAGTGCAAAACTTTTCTACGCAGAATAACCTTTACGCACTTAAACAGGCATAACTTCGTCATAAAAATAGATATGGACAAACCGTTTAAAGATTCGGAAACTAGACACGTAGACTTTTCCAATGATATAAGGCTTACTCTCTGGTTCGTCAGGAGCTGACCACAAAGCTCGACCGAAGTTGGCTGTCCAGAAGGGACAGAATGTCTGTTTTCGTGGATTTTGGCATATACAAGCGTTAGAGCTTAAAGATGGCGCGTAGGCACTTGTCGGAGCCAAAAGTGACGTGTAAAGGGAGTAATCAAGACTTTTTGGGTCGTTCTAAAGCCATGTATGTCAAGGTTAGGAAGCAAGCCTCCTAAGATGAATATAAACGTACTTAGAAAATTTTAAAAAGAATTGAATGAATCGGTTATACAAGCCTTCAACGTCTTTGATAGGACGGCATTTGGGAATAGCGAGGGAGGAAAGTCAAGATCAAAAGCGTTCGGTAACTCCAAATTAGTATGACCAGGCATGTCCGCGGAAGGTCGGTAGTGCGAGACACACTTAAAACCCATAGCTCCTTAATTTTGGACAATTCTAGAAATCACACTAAGTTTGGATGAGCCTAGTTGAAACAATTGATGATGACAAATCCGCTATAGGATAGAAGACTTGAACCGAGAGACACGTGAGCAACCCTCCTAGAGGATGCAATGAAACCGCACGTCCCCTTCATGGAAGAGGGACAAATTCATGGTTAAGTGTAGGACAAATTCATCTAAGTATGATTGTAAATCAATACAAACTAATGTAGAGACATTTAAGAACCAAATAAACTTTTATAAATGCGCTGAAAAGAGTACATCAAAGTCTCGAATATAAATTCGGAAAGAGAAAACAAAGTATGGCATACTAATGATGCCTTATTACAATACGACCTGGAAAAAACTAAAACAATCTAGCCGATGACATCAAAGTCAAGGGCGTCGAGACCGGAATCTTGTCCGTAAAAGTCTGCGACCTTAATAGTAACATTCTGTTCATCTCCATTGTTTTCTATGCAATTGACTTCCATCAATTCTCTATATTTCTTGTATGCGGCAGCAACATTCGTAGGAGCACGACAATTCTTGAACTAATGATCCGTAGATCCACATCGATTGCATTGACCAGAAGAAGAGCGAGCAGGCTGCTTCTTGGAGGGTGCGACACCGCCACTAGGCCGGTGGCACCACCATCTCGTCACCACACATTTGTTGTAATACCCTAGATTTTCATATTATTTTTTCTTGTATTATTCCCTTAATTAACAAAGGATTATTTATGGAAATTCTTGGGGTTATGTGAAGTTGAAGTTTCGGGAGTTTATTTAAAGTGCTTTGACTTTTGAGAGGCTAAAAGTTGACTTTATTTTTTGTAAGTTATATTCGAAAACTTCCTTCATGAAAGTTGTAGAGTTTGTCGATACGAGTTCGTGGACATGCGGCACGTCTAAAACGGATGTCGCATGAAGAAGTTATGGTCAGAGGAAGTTTGTTTCCGGGTTTGAAAAGAGTATAAGTAGAAAAATGTGTGGGATTTATTTTTGGAAAACCTATAACTGCAGCAGTAGCCAGCTCTCAGTCTCTCTCTCCTCTCTCCCGACCCTCCCACACCCACTTCCTTCTCCGGTCATTTTCTTCCTCATCCAGCCACCTTTTTGGACGCCGCCGGTTCCGTTGGATCCGTACCGACGTCCTCTACATTTCTGGAGCAGTCCCGCCCACTGTCCGGCCGCCTAGAAGCCGCCATGAAGCGGCGGAGCTGCTGCTGTCCCGCCGGAAAACCGGCGATTTCGACGCCGTTTCCGGCCAAGTTTAGGTGAGTCTTGATCCCCTCTTCCTCCTAGTAGTGTCTAGGCATAGATTGAAGCAAGTTTTTGAGGTTTTGAGGCCGATTTTGCAGGTTTTGGAATTGATTTTCTGGTCACGGTTCGGGACGGTTTCCGGCCGGTTCCGACCAAAATTGGTCGAAGTCTCAGGTATGAAAGTTGTTACCCTTGCTTCAAGCTTCAACTTTGCTGTTGGGAGTTTTCTCAAATTCAGAAGTTTGGGGTGGCGCGTGGGGCCCACTCACCGCCACCTGTGGCGGCGTGTGGCAGCGCGTCCGGCTGAGTTGCAGCCCTAGTTTCCTGTGGTTAGGTAGTCCTTACTGTTGTGAGCTTGTTGAGTGGTAGTGTGGCTAGTTTTTAAGAAATGTTGGCATGCTAGGACTTAAGTTTATTGGTGTTGGTTTGGTTGGGTTAGAGTTTAGGTTTTGAAGAGTTGAGGCAGCTCTATTGTGTCGTTGAGTTCAACGACTTTGGGAAGTTGTCCTCCCTTGAGCTAAGGGTTAGTTTAATTCAATACCTTGGTGTCTAAGGTTTTTAATTGTGTGATTTTAGGTGATTTGTGATTTTGTGATTGGCTTGCCTTCGTTGTGTTGGGGGTTTTGCAGCAGGATTTCTAGGTGAGTAAATCTCACCAAGGTTCACTTTTGAACCAAATTTAATTATGGTCATGTGATGATGATAATGATGATGATGTTGGTTTTAATATTATGCCTTTAATTGTTTTTAAAAATATATGAGCTTGATCGCCAACAGCTCAAAGGTAAGGTAAAACAAGTTTTTTTTATGTGCTATTTTGAGATTATGTGATCATGATTTTATTGATTATTTATAGATTATTCTTGTGGAATATATATATTTTGGTCATGTAAATATTTCCATGTGAGAGGATAGAATTAATGATGTGATATTGTGTTGTTGAGGTTAATGTTGTGATATTCTGATTGTTGGATAAATAGTCAAACCAGGTTCCAAGTCTTTAATTAGGTGATTGGTTGCGGTTAAGATGCTATTTATTATTTTTGTATTTGATATTAGACAGTCAAACCGGGTTCCAAGCCTTTGGCCGAGTGATTGGTTGCGGTTAGGAATAGAGCTCTAGTCCGTCTGTCAGTGTAGGTCATGGGAGATACTGTATGGTATATGGGACTCATGGGTACACATAGTGTTGTTGTAGGTCATGAGGGGTATTTTATTAAATATCTGGGACTTATGGGTACTTTTCTTAGGTAATGTGTTGGATGTGTGTTTTTCTTTAATTATGGATCCAATCTCTCTTGTGAAATATTGGATGTGATAAATGTTGTGTTATTTTTGAGTTTACTCAAACAAGCTTTTTAGCTTACCGGGTTTGTTGTTTACAACCCGGTGCACCAATTCTTGGTGTAGGAGTTAGACCTGCAGGTGAGGATCAGCAGGGTTGAGGTGGAGGCTTAGTGGCAGGATTTTTTGTTGGGTTTTGGTTGTTCATTGTATATATTTATTTTTATATATACATTGGGATAGACAATATTAAACTCATGTGAGCGTCTCGTTTTCTTGACTCTTGAGTTTATGTAAACAAGGAAATGTAATATTTAACTCAATATGAAGTTGTGTGTAAATTTTACTTTCCGGATTGAGTTTAGTTTCATTGAAATTTTGTTGAAACATGTTTTGGGATTATATTATTTTAAGGGATATTATGCCAAAATTTTTGAAAATTTCCTTTCGAAAATTGGGGTGTGACATTTGCACGGCCATGAGAGCCGTTGCCTTGTCCCTGAGAACCACGGCCACGATGGGATTGATTCCCACGGCCATAGGGTTCATGTCGATCTTGTCCTTTACGTTTCAGAGCCTTTCTGCTGCGAACGCTATTATAATTGGACTCTGAAATTGTCCGGGTGCCTACATGACGCACATTGTTCTGATCACAGAGCATATTATTCTTTTCTTCCATAAGAAGTGTCATTAAGCCAAATAAAGTTGTGATCCTCCCGGTATTAAACTCGAGCCGATATTGGTTCATAAGGATCTTAGCGGCTTTTGGGAATGTCAAGAAGGTTTTATTGATCATATCTGCATCAAACTTCTTGACTTCGCATGAGCTCAGTTTAGCTTGTAGGCATAACATATCTCTGTTAAAGTCATCGACTCTTTTATAATCGAACAACCGAATCTCATCCCAGCGAGCAAGCAGTGCTGGTAACACTGTTGTATGGATATTGCCGAATCTCTCGGCTAGGGCATCCCACAACTCTTTAGGATCATGCTTTGTCTGATATTGTCGCCACAGTGTGGGGTCGATATGTTTTCTGAGGAACATCAACGCCTGAGATTTTATTCTCTTAGAAGGCGGTTCCTGATTTGGATCGAGGAAGATGGTCTCGGTAAGATCTTTTGCTATGAAAGTCTGCTCAATATCGGAGACCCATCGATGGTGCTCAATACCATGAGCGTCAAGGACGTCAAATTCAATGCCTTTGTCCATCTGCACACAAGAAACCAAGTCATATTAGTTTTCTTTTTTCTGAGACCTGAAAACGGTACTCAAAATACAATGCTAAATTGGTGAAGGTGATCAAACACACTTTCAGATTTAACCTGCAAACACAACCCCTGGTAAACGTCTGAGTCGATCGAACACGACCCAGGAAAATTTGGTAAAGGTGATCAAACACACCTTCAGGTTTAACCTGCAAATAACACAAAGCCAAGCATAGAATGGAGGTGAAGAAGGGGAGAAAGCACTTTATCTCCCCCGAGTTATTTGAACTTCGGAAATTATACCTTTGTTACGTACCTTTGCTTAAACTTGACAAGATATCGGTTTTGCAAAGATGTTGTTGAAGGTAAACCAAAAATCGACGGCAGGGGCCGGATTTCTACTACGGTTGGTGGATGACGGCGGCGGCCGGCAGAGAAGCGGCCGATGACGGAATGCAAGGCAGCCAGGGAGCGGTGGCCAAGGAGCAGTCGGTGGAGCCGAGGGGGCCTGGGGTTTTGGTGAAGAAAAAAAACGGGAACTATTAGCTCAAGGGTTGAGCCACAAACTGATAACGTGATTTAGTGAGAGTTATTTTAGAGATAATCATGAAAGAGAGATATCTTATTCATTGATAGGAGCCCCTTTATATAGAGAATTACAAAGTACCAAACCGGTAAGATAAGGAATACATAATCATATTCTAACTACATATCCTATTGGCATAAGACCAAGGCACATATAAAGAATATTCTAGAACAATATCGAAATTTTAAGGAGGGATCTGGGCCTTCAGGATAAATTAGGGCAAAGTACATCGTTTGTTGTCCACAAGGTCGGTTTACTTCTCAATGTAAAAGAAAGAAACAAAAAAAAAACAAAAACAAAAAAAAAATTTCCTAAACACATGTAAAAACTTTTAGGAACAATACATCAACTTCACATCTGATAATGAAAGTTTCTCAACTTTTAGAAATAACACATCGGTTATCATAACAATCTCGTCATCATTTTCAAAAACGTTGTTTATAACTTATCTGTTAAGTAGCTCGTTTAGTATGTAAGGATTTCTACCTTATGAAACTTTGAATGTTATCTATGGTTGTAATTTCACATTTTAATTTTCAAGATCAATTTGTTTGGGGTTTCACTGGACTTTGAACTTTACAATCAAATCAGCTTCTAGTTTACTTCAGTCTCATACACCTGCACATATTAAAGTTGACATTTTGATCGAAAGTCAAAAGTTTTTGCTTGGCAACTTATTAGAGACAAACTACTCACTATTGATTTATTCTCAAAACACAAAGAACCCCTAAAGCCGCGAGAAAAGCCCTTATTGTCTGGTGGCGATCGATGACATCGTTGGCGTTCGCCACGTTTTTGTAAGGTTTGCTGCCAGACAGGACTCTAATTGCCCTGGGAGGAGGTTTAGAAGACAAGGTTGTCGAACCCATGGCTTTTGGCAAAGATTTGATTATAGGTACTATGGGCTTCATCTCTTGGCGTTGAGGATGGGTTTATGTGTCGGCTTTGAATCGTTGTCGTAGGCTGTTGGAGGTTTGGGGTAGGGTGCTGCAGCGGTGTCTGCCCAAGCGGCGCTGAACCTCAGTGACAACGCTTGTGAGAGCGATTTTAGGGTGGTTTGTTGCGAGACCGGTGGAGACGGTGGTTGTTGTGGACGGCGGCACTACGGAACTGCATTTGTTGCTGTTCAGGCGGCTGGGGGGTGGTGGAGATGGTGTTTGGGGCTTGGGCAAATTCGTTCTTGTTGGGCCTGTGTTGGGCTTCTTCCTCTTCAGGCTGTCTTGAGGCTTGCTAATTAGGGCTAGGGTTTTGCCTTAGTCATTTTAAGTATTTAAACACAATAATTTCCTAGTTTTTGGAACCTAAGCATATGTCGTGCCTCATGTGTCTTGTAGCGGTGTGAGTCTATTTTTTCTACAGTTCTTTTTCTATTTTTCTAGTTTGGACTTTGGCAGATAATTAATCTATTTCCTATGTGATTATAGGCTCATTTGTGTTTTTAAATGAGCGGAATTGTGTAAGGAGGGTATTATCCTAAGTGAATCACTCGATCTATATGCATGATAGTTGATCGATTCATGATGTAACCTCTATTTGCGATTGAGTGAAATATCTTCCACTCAAACAAAAAAAAGCCAACGTTTATTCTCAATTTATTCATGATCGTTCTTATCATCCTATCACATTCATTTAGAAATTGTGGTCTATTTATTTTTTTGTGTCCTTTTATTGTTGCTATTTGGATTCACTCTAGTATATCCTTTGATTCTAGTTATTGCAATAATAAATTTATTTCCCTTCCGCTCCAGAAATCAAGAAAAAAAAAATCCCAACTCGATACAGTTATACCCAAAAACTCAAATTCTTCATAGTTCTTCTCCTGCAAAATAGCCAGAAAAACTAGTCCGGTCTTGCGCCAAATCGCATTCCTGACATGATGCAAATCCGTACCTTTGACAGTCCTTCCGCCACCGAAAACGTGGTCGTCGCCGACACTCTCAACTCCCTCGTCACTAGCTCATGCGGCGGGAGCGCATCTCCTCCTCCCAACCCTTGTCATCGTCATCTACCACGTTAGCAAGATCGTCGAGGTTTCTGCCTCGTTGCATCATCAACGCCTTGGATAGCATCGGTACCTTCGTCGGCGCCGAGTGTTGCTGGAACCTTATGGAAGGCACCGATTGACCCCGCCACCGTCAGAGGGTTGACTCTGTGCAGATGGCCTTGGAATCGAAGGGATGGGCTTGGAAGGGGAGGAGAGTGAGGGTTTGCGGTAGAGGACTTGGGTCACGCAATCGGACTTTAGTATGATTGCAAGGATTCCAGACTTTTGGGGGCGGGTGAAGCTGACGCGGTGGTTGGTGGTGGTGGTGATCGAAGGAGACGTCGCCGCACTCCACCCATAACAGGCGGCGTACACTAGGTTGAAATTAGGGTTGGATAGGGAATAGAGATTTTGATTTTAGGGGTGGTGTCGATGGTTATTGTAACGTGAGAGAGTGGGTGTGAGTTTGGCAAATATGGAGAGCTTGGAGGGCTGGCCATGGCCGGAGGTGCAGAGAAGCACGAGGAAAGATTGAGAGGCAATGAAGAAGAAAAAAGAAAAAAAGAGAAAAAAAATATAGAGATAAAAAGTTATTGTGATAAGGGGTAGTTTGGATTTTTTATCTAAATTAATGATTAAAAATTAGACATGGGTCCCTTGTGTTTTCTTAAGCCGGATGATGACGTCATTATTAGACCAAATTTGAAAATTTTCTCTGTTTTAATGGATTTTGAGAGTTTATGGGTACACGTGATGGAAAAAAAAAGAATGAAAGGCACAACTGATGAGTGACCTAAAGTTCAAAGTAGCACACTAAATTTAATCATTTTTCATAATAAAAAAAAAATGAAAGAGTATATATAGATACTTTGAGAATATAAATTGAGAAATTAATATTGTTAAAAGTTTCATTCATTTGAATTTTAAACATTATTTATTTTTATTTTTATGTATTTTATCAATTATTAATATTTATATATATTTAATTAATTAATTATTACTTTATATATTTGTTGGGACATAAAGAGAGTTTAAAAATATTATTCTCTTATCTATTTAGCGAGGTTTATAGGAATAAACGCTGATTTTAAGTCAGGACCAGAAAAATTTATTAGTTAATCGAGATTATTCATTTATCGAGATTTTATTCTGTGTGTGTATATATATATATATATATTTTTTTTTTTTTTTAACATTTCCTTTGCATTTTGTATTCGAGAAAGATCGTATGAGATCATTGAGATGTCTTAATCGGAATCAAGAGATTAGCGTTGTCGGTGTGCGCGGACTAAATAGAAAAGAAAGAAAAAAGAAAAGGAGAGTTGTCGCCCTAGTAAGCGTCTGTGGTGGTTGGCCGCCGTTCACCAAGTGGTACAGGTACTTGATTTGATTGCATGACGAGTTGAGAAGATGGAAGGCGATGCTGGATTGTCGACAGAGAATGCGAAAGAAGCGCAGCAGCAGGGGGCGTCCTACACTTATTGGGTGAGGCAGGTGACGGAGGAAGCGGCACCTCCCCCGGTTCCCAGAAAGCTCTCATCTCAGGATATTCTCTCCTCCCAATCTCAGCCTGCCACCCTTGGATCTCTCTGGAATCGAGTATTCTTCTTTTTCTCTTTCTCGATCGATCTCTAAATCTTAGATTCACTTTTCATCAGTCTAACATAACATATATGTTCCTATATATTTAGGCCGGAACTTGGGAGGAGAAGAATGTCAATAAATGGGCGACGGACAGAATAAAGGTACATAAACATCCCCTACGCATTTTGAGACATCTGATATTTCTGTATTTGTCTCAAAATTATGATTGCTGTAGCTTTGAAATTAAATGATTAGCTCTTTTGCAGGAGTTGCTTGTATCAGTGGGTTCCGTGGAGTTCCCAGGTGGCAATGCAGAAATATCAGATGTCTCAAAATGCGTAGGGGATGTGCGTCTTCAATTTTGTTATTGCCCACTTTTATTCTGTTATTGTTATTGTATGCCAAATTCCATTAAGTTTTTTCTTGTTTTTTTTTTTTTGAGAATTGCCAATTCCATCTCTGAGAAAGCTGATTCTAGGAATTTCTGTTCTTCCCTAAATCATATTTGTTGTTCTTAGTCAATAGTCAATAGTCATGCCCACTAGTTTCACCGGTTCCGTTTTGTTTTTCTTGTTTTAATAACACTTTCCCCATGTATGGGTGTGACTAAATCTCAAATCTTTGTCATGTTTCATTCCTTAATTATGTTCAGTTGAGACTAGATGTTATTATCCTGTTGAGTCTGGTGATTCAGTAATAGCCGAATGACTCATCATCCCTCATGAGTTGATCTTTACTGAGTGATCAGGCATTCTTGGTGACTGTGCGAAACAAGAAGCGCGTTGGCTACACCTATGAACTAACCCTGAAATTCAAAGGTAATTGGCTGCATTGTATAAATGGTTCTTTCCTTCTTTCTCTATGGTGTATCTGAAATTTATATAACCAGGGGAATGGATCATCGGAGAGGAGAAAAAGATGGTCAAGGGCCAGATAGACATCCCAGAGTTTTCTTTTGGTGAGCTAGATGACTTACAGGTATTTGATACTCCTCTTTCAAGCTACAGAGAAGCATATGATGGAAAAATGATGGGGGAATAAGATTGTTTTACGGGAAAACTCTATTTATGCCTTATAGACCTCAGCATGCAATGATGTGTGGTTGGTTTTAGAAAAATTCAAATTGAAGATCAGAGGGTATACTATTCCAATAATTTCAGTTGACCTTGGCGACTGACTTATATCAAGTAGAAATCAGGTGCTTCAAACATGGAAGAAATGGTGCAAAATGCTCTAAAACAACAATATTTATATACTAACATATTTCTAGATAGCACATCAGCAATATTCTTTATTTTATTTTGATCATTTCCCTCTAACAATTGAGATATCATTTTTTTTAACACCAGTAAACCTTCAGACAAAAAAACACCAATAAATCTACTCAGCTTCTAGTTTAGCTCAATTTACACTTATACCCTATGATGGTGCTTGAATGTGTCAAAAGTTTTTGTAGTTGTGGTAGTCGTACTGGAACTTGGAAATATGTAAGCAGAAAACACTTGTTTAAGTTGTCTTATACATATATAGACACACACACACAGGGTCCGGTTCAAGGGCCACTGCATTTTACATAATATTTTACACTCTTTTTAAGCCTTTGGATTTTAATGTATTCAATTGTCCGGATTAAGTGTGAGAATGACATGGCATAAATAAATAAAAGTGATAATTTTGGAACCAAAATAACGATTTTCCTATTATGAAATAAAAGATTAAAAACAAATAACAGACGATAAAAAAGAAACGAAACACAAGAACAAAAACACAAACACAATCAGAACACCAGATTCATTCCCATCACCTTCCCCAATTTCCAGATATTAAAATTCATATTCAGGATGCATGATATGTGAACCGCCCAACACAAGTTTTTTCTATCGTGGATATTGAATTATTGAGAACTTCATTATCACCATATAAGAAAGAAAACTAGGGACATGATTCCCAGGTTTCTACCCCATAAGAGCTGAGGGGAAGTTATGAGAAGCATAGGTAAAATGATATTTCATTTGCACATAGACAATTGGTCTCTTCTGTTAAACCGCACACAACATAATTGCATACAACTTTTGTCTATCATATTCAATGAATGTCATGTGCATTTGAATAGAAGAGAACAAATATATGAGGATCAATTGAATAAGAGATAGAGATTTAATCACAATTGAAGGAGATATGATAATCATACTCAACAGGGGTCTGAGAAAATACAAGATCGGGAAGTTGAATAAAGGGTTTAAAACCCTGAGGAATGAATTTAAATTGAGTTTACAACATGAAGATGACCACCATGGATCTTTTTTTGTTGTTGGCGTTATTGCTATTGTTCTGAGTCTTGGATCGTGTTCTTCAATTCTTATTCTTCTAATTCTTCTAATTCCTAATTTTATGTACTTTTATATATTACTCTTTATAAAAAAAATCTTAACTTATTTCATTTATTTATTTAGTTAAGACTATATTAAATGCAATATCATTCTCACATTTAATTTGAACCATTGATTGCATTAAAATCCAAAGGCTTAAAAAGAGTGTAAAAAGTTGTGTAAAATTGTGTAGCCATTGAACCGGACCCTACACGTACACTATATATGCATATTACCCTACACGTACACTATATATGCATATTGTATTCAAGTCCATTGACATGTCCTTAATTATGAACTTGCAAAATTTAGCTGCAGTCAAGTAACCGGAACTCTATTCCTATCAATTGACTTGTGATTATTTAACTTTTTATGTGATTATGATTTGTTGATTTATCTTCATATTTCCACAATATATTGTTGCTAACAATATGCATTCTGTTTTTTGTCCTTCGCAAAATGTAGATGGAAGTGAGGTTGGGTGAAACGAAGGATCTTCTGCATCAAGATAAGTTGCAAATTAGCCAAAATTTGAAGCTGTTTTTGCAGCCTGTTCGTGAGAAATTACTTCAATTTGAACAGGAACTAAAAGACAGATAGAACTGGGATAGCTTCAATTTGGTCAAAAAAAAGTTGCGAAGGCTTTATTATATTTGACACAAATTTTATTCTGCGTTCATTTGTTAACACTCTTTCCAATGCATGTAATGGAAAGTGGGGGATGTTGGCAAATCCTTCCCATAATGTTTAGAACTTATTCGAGACAAGTGTAGACAGTGATACATGTATTCTGTTCAGTGGCATGAATTTTAAATTTGTGATGAGCTATCCGCTAGGATATGCAGTAATGATCATCTGTAGAACGGTAGAAGCCTGTCTCGATATGCGGCAGTTGTACAATATCGGATTTTGGATTTCAATTATGGACACAAAAAACATCACTGGCGAGCAATTGAAATCCCATACAAACAAGCAGTTGCTGCTTCAAAGTCCATTCAAAGGAGTAATGCCCTTACATTCTACAAATCTACAAATTGAACGTGCATCTAACAAACCTAGGCCAAATAATAAGGAAATGGAAATGAGAACTGCCCAGCAAGTAAGAATGCCAATACAGAATGCTGCTAATTCTATAGGTGAAAACAAGAACTTGTGTGGCTATCTAGGTCATTAAACTTTCAATAAAAAGTCGTACAAAGATGCAAATCCGGAACAAGTGACCGAGTAAAACCAAATTAGTCCAAAATCTTATGCTGTCCTTATGTGAACTTGGATTGGTGCAAGTATCATGCCAGAGAGGATTAATTTTGTGTGCTCAGACCATCTACTTGTCAATGTTCTTTCTTTTCCGTGACCCACTTAGGGCAGCCTTAGCTTTTGCCCATTCATTCAACGAAGCGGCACTTCTCACAAATGAGCAGGTTTTACCTTTGTTAACATTTCCTGTAGAAGCTTGTTTTGGTGTGGCATCACATGTTTTTCCCTGGTCTGGAGCACAAGCACTGTCATTGTCTGCACTAATCTGTTGATTCTGTTTAGGAATACTGTGTGGTAATCTACCCCCCTCCTTTCCAATAATCCCCAAAGAGGATTCACCTCTAGTGAGGTTATCTTGCTTTACTGTTTCCTTGAGCTTGCTGCCAAAAGAGCTCATGACATCTCCACCTTTGGGCTTTTGGAACCCTTGTTGCTTGAAAGAGGTACCAGCTGGTAGAATTTGTGTTATGCTGAATGAACTTCCAGTATTGTCATTAATCAATTGTGTCCAGGACGATTTCTGGCGCCATGAAGCTCCTCTACCAGACTTGGTTGAGTTTGTAAGTGCATTTTGAGGTTGAGGTTCCGTATTCTCCTCCACTGGTTCCATCTGACAGAGCCAGCCTTCCAAGTTTCCATCCTTTGCCAAGTCCTGGTTTTCACTGTCCGAATGTGGCACTTCAAAAGCACCAGAGTTTGGCTGGGCCTGTTCAGTTACACTCCCAGTATTCTCATCAGTCAATTGTGTCCATGATAATTCCTGATGCAATGAAGGTATTGGACCTGACGTATATGAGTCAGATACTGATTTGGTAGGTTTATGTTCTGCACTTTCCTCATGTGGTTCCATCTCAGACAGCTGGCCTTCCGAGTTTCCATTACTTGCCAGGTCCTGGTTTCTGGTGTCAGACTGCTGCACATCAGAAGTGCCAGTTTTCGGTTCAGTATGGGCAGTAGAAGATCTGCCTGTCAGTATACGTGAGACACTGAACCCACTGTTGTCCCTATGACCGACAAGTTGTTTCCATGAACATTTCTGAGACCATGAAACAGGGGCAGTTGATAGTTGGACACTGAGTTCTGGTTGTTCTGGTTGAGCTTCGAAGAGTTTATTTGAACGAGATTTAGAATCTGTCTTTCCGGCAGAGATATGAGGCTCCAATTCTATTTCACAGTAATTATTGTTGACAAGGGATTTCCTCTTTTTGTTAGGAGGTGCATTAATCTTTGTGCGCACCTGTGTTCCACTGGATCTCAATTCCTAGCAATCAGAGATAGAATAAAGAGAAATCAGAGCAAAAACAAGGTATAAAACTCTAGGAGTAACAAATAAGGGTGTGCTATACCTGCAACGCGGACAGTACGTTTTCTTCTTGTTTAGTTGACACAATATTAATGATGAGGTCATCTTCCTCGGCTTCTGATTCATGATGTTGTTGAGTAGGCAGAGACAGAGGCAGGGCAGTAGTATTGTGTTGAGCATCATCAGAAACATGTTCAACTTCCTTTTGTAAGAGCTTGCCCATTACTTTATTCATAATAGTAAGCTCCTTGGCATTGATAACATGGTCAGATAATTGGTTTAGTTGGTGAGGAGAAGGGTCAGGCACAGCATGCTCTTCACAGTCACAGAAATGAAGGGGGAGAGAAGGAACCTGAAGACGTTGGAAACTATATTTGTGCTTGCCGGTTCCACTGAAGGGCAAAGCTTTCACCTATACAGTTAGTTAAAGATTAAGGAAGCAGAAAAGCAATATCGGCAAGCACATAGATACACACTAGGATAGGCTGAGGCTGAATGAAAGTAAAGTAAAGCGCATTACCGTTCTTAGAGCAGGGAAGAATAAGCGAAGCTGCTTGGTGCTATTTGGGGGAGCAGTTTTAGCTTGTTGGGTGGTCTGCTGCTGCTTAATTTCTGCAGCAGCGAGTTGAGCAGCTTCTAGCTCAGCCCATTCACGTCTCATACGAACAAGATAGTGTTGTTTAGCCTTGTGGACCTTGAGCTTCCCACCCTTCCACACGCACCCATTGTACTGTGGACAATGAACAACAAGAAATTAGTCTAGTTTAGCTAGCAAATGAAATGAAGAAAGAAAGAGCAAATGAAAGAAACAGACGGTGGCGAAGAGCTTGGAGAGGGACTTGTCGGAGGCAGGCAAGAAGTCGACGTAAGCAAAGCTACGGCCTTTGGTTCTGATTATATCGATTCCGTGGACGCTTCCTCCAACTACGGTGAAGAGCCTATGCAGATCGTCTTCCGTCACGCTCCCTCCCAATCCCCCTACGAATATTCGCTCTTGTCCTCCTTGTTCCTCTTCCATCATCTCCAAATCTCGGCGTTCTCTCTATCGCTTCCGCTTCCACTTCTACTACTCTACTTGGTAGGGTTTTTCAATTTGGGCCTTAGTCAGGCGGGCCCAATTTCAATTCTGTAATACAAAAAGGATTATATTTACATATACGAAAAGGCAAAAGGAAGCTCTCCCCTCCCCTGCTACTCAGAGGCGATGCCTGTGAAGAGAGAACCGTGCAGATACTTTCAGCGTGGCAGGTCCTCTCTCTCTCTCTC
>NC_020494.1:6578307-6587785 GCF_000184155.1 Fragaria vesca subsp. vesca
TCTCTCTCTCTCTCTCCTCCTCTCTCTCTCTCTCTCGCTTACTTTCTCTTTCATAAACAATGACATAGGAGATGCGTAGACCTCAATTTCTTTACTGCTTTCACCAAGAATTGTGTATGGGTTAACCCAACAATACAAACTGACTCACAGCATGCTGGGTTAACCCAAGAATACTAACTAGGTTTTTTGAATATTTTATCTATGAATTTTGTTTTGAGATTACATGAAAACATGATAGGCAGGCAGGGTTTGAAATTTCATCCAGATCCATAATACCATATTAAACCCATGGGTAGACCAGCTGACATGGGGACTGTTCCCATGCATTCATTTACTTAACATCATAAAGTTTTTTTTTTTTTTTTTTCTGTATTTCAGTTCCTCCGCAGGGACGGAACTAGGAATGAAAACTGGGGTGGGCTACATTTTCCTTACGCAAAACAAAATTCCTGCCCAATTTCAATTTAGCTTTGTTAAACCCTGTCCTGAATCCCTGATGCCCAATCTGTTTCTATTATTCTATATTAGTATTTTTTCTTAAAGCATAACAGCAGAACAAAATATAGATTCCATGCAAAAAAAACAAGCATTTTAGAGCTATTTCCTGCATACAGAAGAAATATGCTAAACGGCAGTGGAAATTCTAAGCCAACACTTGAATCTTTTTGTTTGTTTGATGAAACTGCAAATATAAGTCTTCATAGATAAAACCATACTGCCATACATAATACATCCGATTGGAAAACAATAGTAATGAGACCACAAACTCAAAACATCATATGAAAGCACACTGGTAATTCCCCTACATTCCAAATTTCCACAGCCAACACTTGAATGGTTAATTCTGAAGTATTACAGATTAGAGAGAAATATAACCTAATTCATAATCTCAATTCGTCAAGAAAGCCCCAAATAACATAACCTAATTCATAATCCCAATTCGTCAACAAATTTTCCATTAGCTTATAAATAGAAACAATACCTGGCATTGTTTAATCAATGGATTAAGGCTTGGACACTTCTCACTGGGAGTACAGCCCACCTAATTCATAATCAATGGAAGTTCCCAGAAAGAAGAAGAGTTTGCAAAGCATATGGAGATTAGAGAGAGACAAAAGATGAGAGGCAGAGTACAGGCTAGAGCAATTTTGTATTTTGAGTGATAGTGTGCTAACATGTACTGAAATTTTTCTTCCCAAAAAAATGAGGTGGGCTGCGCAAACCCCAGCCCACCCCTGGTTTCGTGCCTGTTCCTCCCCTACTTGATTGATTACCAACTTTTGTATCTGGACTTTAGTTTGTTCTCATGTTTCTTTCTTTGATATATATAATTTTTTTTTTACCATGCTTCTTTTTCAGCTGTCAGTATGGAGATAAGTGTAGGTATCTTCATGTGATTCAGCAACAGCCAAAGTCGAATATCTTTGGTGGAATCGGCTCGCAATTTGGCTCAGATCAGCCCCAAAAGTCAAATCCTTTTGGTTTCGGTGTTCATAACAACTCTCAATCAAAAGTGGGAGCTGATAAGGTTTCTTCCTTTCTCGGATCTACATCATTGTTTTAAATAGATGGTCTTCATTATATCATTTGATGCATTTTCATCCTCATTTAAGTTGCAAGTCATGATTACAAGATTTCCTTAAATTTATTAATTTAACAAGCCTTGAGAGCTTTCTATAACTGATCTATGACAAAGAATCTTATGCTCTTATGGTCATTGCTCATGTTTTTTTTTGAAATTTTACAAGATACACTGTTGGATGCTCTCTGTGGATCATTTAATACTAGTGCTACTTGTGATCAGCCTTTCGAGAATAAATGGACTCGTTCCTCCCCCACAACTGCTACTGCTACTCCTTCATCACGGAGATCTGATAACCAGCCCCAGACAACAAATCATGAGTAAGTTATTGGTCGACAGTTTATACATTTGCAGCTCTATAGCTTTGCACTGCCATTTTTTTCTCGTGATTTGACTTAAGATATCTAATCACATGTGAATCCATGTACATGAAGGTGCACAAATCCTGAGTCTTGCAGAAGTATCATTATTGAAGATTTTGAGCGTGAGAGACCACTTTGGAAACTTACCTGCTATGGTCACTCAAGAAAGTATGTTTAATTAGCCACATTCAAATATTCAAGACTTGGATTCTAATCACTGCTGTAGATTACTCATCGTTGTATGTCTTAGGTAAAACATTCAGCAAGCAGTATGCACTAATTGAAATAAGCACTACATTGTGAATTTGTTTGCAGTTCTCCTTGTGATATTGTTGGTGATATTAGTTACGAAGAATTGAGGGCAGCGGCATATGATGATGCTAAGCGAGGGTTGAACTTACCATCAATTGTAAGATAACTGGCATATCAGAGTTTACAATTCAATGTTCTTATGCGTCTATGACTATATTTGTGTGTCATCTGTGTGCGTCTGACTAAACAATACCGTACAGGTTGAAAGAGAACGGAATTTGGTTAATGCCAAGTCGATTGAGTTTGATAACCTTTGCAAGCCCCGTGCTGTTCCACTGAACTCTACCGCTAGCCAAAGCCCTTTCACTTCAGCTACTGCAAATGCACTCTTTCAGACTCCTCAAAGTAGTGCTCCTCCTTCAGTATCAAGTTTCAGCCAGTTAGGTACATCCCTCAACGCGGGATTTGGACAAAGGCAAGTCTCACTTCGTATAGTTTAGACTACATTGGCTCCACCATATTTGAATCCGTTTGTTTACCATACTTGCACCCATACATGAGGCCCTCCACCTTTTTGAGACCCTTAAGCACCCTCTCCCTTATTGACTTCGAAAAAAAATAATTTACATCCTGAATCGTTTTTTCATGATTTCCATTGGCCTTGACATTCCTGCCTTGCAATAATTTTCCAGGCCATCTGCACCAGCAAATAATGGTTTTTTGCAGCCGAGCCTGTTTCCGAATTCTAGCCATGCTTCAAGTGGATTTGGAACAAACAGTTTTCCATCTGCAAACGTTGGTAAGACTATATTTTGTTTCAGTGCATTTTAATGTACGACTTTGGTGCTCATGTGCTGGACTGGTTCGTTGGAATTGAACAAATTGGTCTTTAGGAGCCTAAAAATAGGTGGATTTAAGACAAATTTAGTTTTTTTGGGGTACATTATCCATGCACTTAAGATGTATGGCCTAGTAATTGGGGAGTGGGGATTAAATAATTTTCTTTGGTGCTTTGTCAATGAGTTTATGATGCGATCTGAACTGTAATGGATTTCACATTCATCCTAAATGGGTTTCACATCTTCTGTTTTGTACTACAATGTATGCAAGAATATCTAAGACCATTACATTTTCATGATTCTTGGGTTGCTTCTTACTGTAAATTGTAGGTTCACTTGCCAGCCAATTTCATAACAGTACTCACGGAAGTACTTTTACCCACAATGTAGGATTTGGCCACCAAATATCCAGTTCAGCAGTGCCATCACAATTTCCCAGTGCTACAAGTAGCCAGCCACTTTCAGATGGGCCTAGCTCTGCTTTTAATCCAATTGGACAAGTAACTGCAGAAGTTCAGTCACCGTAAGTTTATGGAAATATTTTTTTTGTCTTCTATATATTACCTTTCAGAAAGAAATTATATTTATTTGATAACTGATGTTTGGGAATCAAGAAAGCAGTTGATCTATGCACTTTATTTATCTTATGAGATTGTTTGTATTTAATCTGGAAACTCTATTTACATTACAGGTCCATCACTATTCTGTTTCAAAAGCCATATGATACATGTAACTAAAATATACTATTTTGCTCAAGTCGAATATTTTGGTATATGTATAAAGATGCTTTGTCATCGGTCTTGCCCTTTGTGCTACTTTACTGTTCTTATTATGGGCTTTGAACACCTTTTTTTGGGGTGTTTGTATCCTCTATCCTTGTTACAATTATCTCTGTACATTGAGCTCTGTTATGTGCTTCTATTTTATCTTTTGCTCTTCTTTATCTACAGGAATAACGTACAACAGGAGAAGGTTTCTGGAGACACGAGTATTTGGTTGAAAAAGAAATGGACACCAGGAGAGGTACATCCTGGGGTTTCTTAATAAGCTTGCAGGTTTATACAAATTGTGCACGATTATATTAGCATCTTTTAGTGTGATTGTGTTTAGAGATAAAGCCAAAGAAATAAACGCTTTAGTTCGGCACATATGTATCATCTTCCTTTTTTTATTTTGTGTTAAAATCTTGATATTTTTATGATGATTTTAGATGATAATTTCTTATTATGGCATTAAGAAATTAGATTAAGACTCTTTTATGCTTAAACACAAAAGTTTAAATACATGCCATTGCTATTTACTACTAGAACAAGCAAAAAGAAAAGGTGTATCAGTGTTTGTACTCTTCCCAAAAACTCTTTATGACTGCTTATTATACGAAACCATGATATTAACTATTTCCAACGACATTCTCAATTTGTTTCTCCCCAGGTTCCAGAAGAAGAACCGCCAGATGCATTGGTTTGGATTGACTTGTAAGTTGGCAGTACAGAACAATCACAACACTTGCTGTTGATAGTATAATCCAAGGAAGTACCACAAGTGCAAAGAGACATCTCGAAATCTAGGGTTGGGTGAGTGCAAGGAAACGGAGGACACTAGGATAGGGAAAAACTTCCGTTTTTGTGTAGGCTACACTTCCGTTTTTGGTTGCAATCATGCAATGTATCTTCATTCGTACCTCATTTGGATAGAACTGACGTGCCATCTTATTACTTGATGTAAAACTGAACCGTATAAAGACTTGTAAAGAAAACATGAGATATATATTTAAAAATCTGGTCCCTCCAAGCACACCATCAATTGATCACTGAATCAGCTAATCCTACTGAATCCATAGCATTTCCGTAATCTATGTACTCTCATGAGTCTCCTCGCCTCCTCCACGCCAGACCAGTTACCAGCTTCAGCATAAACCATGCTCAGTAATGTATAGTTAGCAGCATTTTGAGGCTCCTTTCTAACAAGATGATGAGCCAAAGATTCTGCTATTCCTAAGCTTCCATGAACCTTGCAGGCTGTAACCAAAGAACTCCAAATTCTACTACTTGGTTTCATGGGCATTGATCTTACAATCTCACAAGCATCTTCGAGCTCTCCAAACTTTCCAAGAAGATTAATATAGCAAGCATAATGCTCTAGAGATAAAGTTACTTTACTATCTTCTACCATATGTTTAAAGATCTTCTTGCCTTCTTCCACCAGGCCAGCGTGGTTACATGCAGATAAAACTGAAAGGAAAGAGACCGCATCAGGCTCTATCCCTCTATCTTGCATCTCAAGAAAGAGTTTCAAAGCTTCATTACCACGACCATGACGGCCAAAGCTCTCAACCATTGTGCTCCACGAGACAGAATCTATACTTGGCATCTCCTTGAAAATTTTATGCGAATCCGTGAGACAACCACACTTTGCATACATATTGATGAGTGCATTCCCAATGAAAATGTCAGAATTTAACCCAGATTTTAAGACATAGCTATGGACTCCACATCCGATCTGTAGAGAAGAAAGTGAAGTGCAAGTGGAGATGATGGCCAGTAACGTTACAGAGTTTGGATCAATTCCTCCAGCTCGCATTCGGCTAAAAAGTTGTAGAGCCTTCACGCTATCACCACACTGAGAATAACTCCCAATCATTGAACTCCACATAACAACATCTTTAAGAGATACCTTCTCAAAAATTAGCTCGGCAGGACGCATTTCGTTCCCACGTTTGCAGTACATGTGTATGAGAGCTGCTGAGCAATGAGGGTCTGATTCAAACCCATGACGATAAGTGTAGGCATGGATTTCTTTCCCATGTCCAATGTCTCCCAACTCGGCACAAGCTGGTAAAATGGCAAGCACAGTCACTCGATTGGGTTTCAATCCTTGAACCTGCATTTCCCGGAAGCAATTCATTGCCATTCCATAACATTGATTAGCAATGCATCCCGAAATCATGGCAGTCCAAGAGACTCCATTTTTTACTTGCATGTTATAGAAAACATAGAAGGCCGTCAAAGTTTGGTTACACCTCATATACAAATCAAGAAGAGCCGTTGACAAGAACACCGACTCCTCATTAATCTTGTCATCAACGACAACCAGGCCATGAATCTGTCTTCCTTGTCTATACTTTCTCGTCCTCGCACAAACTGATACGATGCTGGCAATCAACTCCGGTTTCAGTGTAAAACCATTGAAATGCATTTGTTTAAGCACATCAATTGCTTTTGCAAGATTCCCATTTTGTACATAGCAATTTATGACGGAATTCCAGGTGATGGTGTCTCTTTCAGGCATTTCATCAAACACCTGGCGTGCAGCTCCAACAAGTGCAAGTTTGGCATACATGGAAATGAGAGAATTGGATACAACGGGGTCTGAGGTGGAGCCTGACTTGAGAGCCATGCAGTGAAGTGGAAGCCCATGCAGGTGCCCGCATGCTTTGATGATTGAAGGAAGGATGGAGGTGTCTGCGTGGAGGCCATAACAGTGGAGCTCGTCTTTGTAAAGTTGAAGGGTTTGATCATATAATCCTTTAGAGACCAACTCTTTGATTTTGATGTTCGCAAACCTCCTCATCACATCCTCCAGTTTATATTAGGTAATTTTCTAGGTGCTTGGGAAGCTTGGTTAGAGCTTGTGCTCGCTGCTGGCTAAATTATGGAATGTTATGAGGTCGCCCGACTGGTAGTGAAAATAAACTATCAACTTGTATTGAAAAAGAATTTGATGATGCAGTTACATGAGGCTGAGGCTAATTCGAGCTCCAACCCAAAAGGGAAGGAGGTTTTGCTTGGTTGATTGATTTTTACAGGTAATGAACACTTGCAAAGTTTAAGAAAACTTCTACAAGTCCTCTGGTTTCCAATACTTAGTCTGCACCACAATTACGTGAATGATACACAAGTACAAGGATTAGTTGATAGTTTTTCCATAGACAAAATGGCAAAATGTTGGAGAGGACTCTCCTAGCTCTGGAAACTGCAGCAAGGTCATCAACGTAAACTTCAGCAGCATGATTAAGAGGATTCTCTCATGAACTAAACAGTCTAGACTAATTGAACTTTCAGCACCAACAATTTAAAAAAAAAAATCCTATTCAAAATTGAATTTAGTCGCTCTAATTCTAGTTCTACACTTGAAATTATGAAGTGGTTGTGTTTGGACGAGGGACTTCAAGGTCAAGATGGCTTACAAAGGCACTTTTATACCGCACTAAACCAAATGATCTAAACAATACCAATTCAAAGGCACTTGAATTGAAAGTGATTATCCCTATCATTCAACAGTACACAACCAAGACTGTAAGAGCTGTCAATACATAGCAAACATCTGACACATACATACATATCAATTCTCCTCTTCTATTACTCATTCAATGACAGAAATTCATTAAAATAGAGATCTCAAAACCAAATATGTTTTTGAATAGAACATCCTTTTTCTATCTTAAGAAAGAAATAAAACCTGCTAAATACACAAGGCTACATATAATCTCACCTTATTTGACCTCTTTTTCCTCGTTTCCATTTCATTATAATACCTGCTTTCTTTCCAATTTTATCATCTGGGTCAGTCGGTTGTCATTGGTTGGGTCATGCAACACCTGAAACGGGCCTTCCGCACAGTTGTCATGATCTCTGTCTCTGCAATCTCGAGCATTCTTACCACCTCAGTGAAGGGTGGCCTGGCATCAGGGTTGGGATCCCAGCATCTCGTCATTATCTCACCAAGAACAGTTAAGCAGTCAGGGGGAATGATAGGACGGACACCCTTATTGACAACTGCAAAAGCTGCCTGCACTGCTGTCATTTTCGAGAACGGAAGCATCCCTGTAATAAGTTCCCAAAGAACAATCCCAAAGCTGTAAACATCAACTTTCTGAGTGTACGGCCGATGCTGGATCATCTCCCTGCAGAGAGCCATACGATATAGCAAATGTACTCAACAAACGGTCTTCAGTTTAATATATTACATACTCTATGTAAGTAATAAAAAAAATTCTAATAGCAGTTCTCGAGACTCAAACCAGATAAAGATCATGAACAACAGAAAAATACAACCTTGAAACATTTTCAATGTTCTGATTTCCCCATCATGAACTTATTGATAAGTCTATTTGACAACAACTCTAGACAAGCTTCATATTAACTCAACTAATCAATGTCATCGAATTGGTCAAGTTGGCAAACACAAAAGAACCAAAAAATTCAAACGCAACAAATAACATAAATCAAGATGCAATTAAATGCTTGAATGAGTGATTGACCGAAATGCAAATAGTTTTGGGTTTAGAGAATAATTCATCATTGTGTCCAACTCAATCGAGCCAGATCTGGTCCACGTCCTCCAATATATTTATGGCCAGATTTAAGGAGGGATGCTGAAAATAAAGTCTTACCATAGAAATTCCAAGTGGTATTTACAAAAAGCTAAAATGGTATATACACCTCCTTAATTTTCCGAAAATGCACATTGTTCCATAAAATTGACAAAAAACAAACCATTCCTGAAACTAAATTCAATTTGATCAAAAACAATTCAAAAATTTTCTAAACAAATAGACTGAATCATATATGCAGATCCGGAATCTTATCGCAATCTAGCCGTTTCTTTGTTGTTAGTTTCATTTTATTAAACCAAAGTTTCATCTTTTTGTTTTTTAAGATACATCATCTCATCGTCTGTGAATCCAAGTTTTCTTTTTGTGAACTCGTATTACGCATTTATATGAAACCACGTATCAATTTCATACCTAAATAAAATCTTAATATATAGATTGTTTTTTTTTAAATGAAATCTTAATCTAGACCTTTGAACGTATTGTCCGTAGAATAATAAAAGTATTTTTGTGTCTTTATTAGTAATTTGATATGAGTTGACAACTTCAAGAAACACTATTTAAGAAAAAGAAAAAAAAAGGTCCAAGTGCCGATTTTGGAGGTATGAATAGAGGCTCCCTTTAAATAAAAAAATGAATAAATGAATGTAAACAACAAGGCCTAAACTGGCATGGAAAACAATTTTTCTAAAAGAATAGACTGAATGAGACAGGTACAAGTATTCGACTGCATACGACTGTGTACCCAGTCCAAGATCCATCTCCAAAGTCCAACACAACTTAGCAGGTAATATCTTAGACACATCATTTTCACAACACAAATTTTTTTGATGCGGATAACTTGAAAATGATCAGATGAATAATCTATATTAGAATCATATACAAATTTTAGATTGACAAAAAAAAAAAAAAAAAAAATCCTGGATGGTACACTTGATATTTTGTACGCAGTAAACAGAGAAGAGTTAAGCACTAAATATAGTTTACTGCTGCATCACATTTCATCTATATATCTATTGGCCCCCAAGTCAAGTACTTTACAAAACCCTATCTGAACGATAGAAGGTGTTAAGATTCAAATATTTAGTACCATGACTATCATCTATTGATG
>NC_020494.1:6589063-6593721 GCF_000184155.1 Fragaria vesca subsp. vesca
GAAAGAATGATAGAGAGTAAAATCAAGCACAAGAGGGCTTTTGCTGAAAAGTAGAGAGCACAGCCAATTTGCAAACTTTGAAAAATCTAGACGGATGGATGATTGTCCAGAACAACAAGGTTTACGGGAAATCGAAACAAAAAAGTCTACGGAATGAGAAAAACGTCAAGCTGTGAGCTGAAGCTAGATGAACAACAAGGCGGATGGAATCCAGAACGTACCTTAATCGAGGAGGACTGATTGCTGGGAGATCGAATGAATGGAATCCACAACACACACAAAGACCTCGTCTTCCCAGTCTTCCTCTCTTCTATCTCTCTCTTTCTCTCTCTCTCCTTCTCGCTTTCCTTTTTTCTAGTTTTCAATACTTCCGGGTTTTTAAATATATTTATTACACTGGGCAACTCTCCGGTGTGATCCCTCGTACATATTCTCTCTCTTTTCTTTTCCTCAATACCATCCATTTTAACAAAAGATCCAACTTAAATTTCAACAATCTTTTTGTTACCATTTGGAAATATTATATACGAAAGTTATCTCAATAGACGTAAACATTCGAGTCATTGTCCTTGGTTAGCTAACCAACAAGTCACGGCTCGCTATAAGCCCGACCCAAGTATTTTATTCGAATGGGCCGAGTTGGGCTTAGAAAAATGAGTCAATGGGCCCGACCTAATCCAAGCTCGCCATAGGCCTGGCCCGAGCATGACAAATCGAAGCCCACGGCCAGGCCCGTTTATGAAATATAATGTTTTTTTTATATAATATTAAGATAACATAATAAACTTAGTTTTGAGCGTGAACAATAGACTTAGATACTAATAATTATTTATTTGAGTATGAATTTAAATTCCCTTACACCTTTTTTTTTTTAAGGTAAAAGGGATATTATTCTCATGGGCGGACAACTCATTCATGAATACGATCGTACAAGATCAAGCTTGAAGTTCACAAGTGACCCTTAGTTACATCCACTGCTCATATGACTATACGAATCGTCAGATAAATCACCCTAAGTGATAACAAAACTAAAATCCTACAAGGAAAATAAAGTCCAAAAAGGTGGACACTCAATGCTAAACCAAAAATGCGTCCAAAAAAACGAACATCCAAAACTAATTTATTCGACATAACCCTAAGTCTTAGCATCCGTCATGATTAGTTTGGGGCCAGGACCTTCATGGTGTACCCCTCCACCCGTCAAAACAATGAACAACCTTAGATTAGAACTACGTAATAAGCTCGATCATAGTAACCCAAACCCAGAACTCTCCCAAAAACAAACTAAAATAGAAAGAGGAGGGAAAATGGCCCATACCCAAAAGGACCCAGCCTACTCCCACATACCCCCTCACAGCCCTCAACCCGCTTGGACCAGGGAGCCGAATCGGGTACCAGAACGAACCACCATAGCTCTGCCGCCTTCAATTTTTGTCCGGCGGTCTCCCTCTCGCGAACCACATCGCGTCAAGAAGTCAGTGGACTCTGACCGACGCCGTGCACTTAGAACCCCACGCCTTCACACAACAATGTCTCCAATCTCAAATCGAAGCCTCGCCGGTCTTCCACCTCATCTGGAAAGCTTGAATCGTGCACACCCCACTGCATACGAACTGCAACGCAGGAAACGCCGATGCCCTTACTCTTGAATTTCCTTGAAACACTAGATCAGATCCGGAGTCCCAAGCCGAAAAGAATCTTCGCCGCTCCAAAGGGACACCAAAGCCACCTCTTCCTCCGCTCACTTGCGTAGCCCGACACCGAAGACGTCCTGCAGCAGTCGAAAGCCTCCCCGAGTCTCCGCCGCTTTGCTCTCGCGATCGAAACCTAGGGTTTCGGTCTCTTGAGAATAAGGTTTTAGATTCCCTTAAACCCTTAAAAAGTTTTTCCTATAATTTATTAATCTGTAAACAATGAGTATTTATCACTTATTTCTTTTGTTTTTTTACAAATATAAAAATGATCGATAGAAAATATCAATTAGTTTTGATTTATTATCAGATCGTGTATAATTAATAATTGAGATTATAAATGTGGGGGGTATATGAGTCAAAATTTATATTTATAATATTCGTCTTAACTAAATTAAATTTTCAGCACGAAACGACCAACACGACCAGTTCATGAGCCCAACCTAAGCACTGCCCGACACGTTTTGGGCTTGGGTCGTAGGCCGGTTTGGGTCTTACATTCGAGCATATGGGCCATCCCAAGCATGTTAAGAAGTGGTCCGTCTTAGGCCGTCCCAAGCACGACCCAAAGCCCAATTAAGTGGGTCAGGCCAAACCGGGCCGACCTGTTTGCCACACTATCATCGTATGACAAGGCGAACACCTTGTTAGCTTTTAGGAATTTTATCAGTGCGCCTCACCAATGGAGTTAACCTGGTGCCAATGGTTACCATTCTCACCGGGTGGTCATCAGATATAGAGACTTTTATGGTTTCTTCCACCGCTCCGGGGCGCTCATCTGAATCGGTATCATCCCGGGGATCCACGTAGGGGTCCCATGGTGCTTAAGAACTAAAGCAAAAATAATCAGAGGTAGTAACAATTCAAAGGCAATTGAACTGAAAGTGATTATCCCTATCATTCTTCTCAACAGAACACAACCAAGACTGTAAGAGCTGTTAATACATAGCAAACATGTGATGCATACATACATATCAATTCTCCTCTTCTATTACTCATTCAATGACAGAAATTCATTAAAATAGAGATCGCAGAACAAAATATGCTTTTGAATATAACATCCTTTTTCTATCTTAAGAAAGAAATAAAACCTGCTAAATACACAAGGCTACATATAATCTCACCTTATTTGACCTCTTTTTCCACGTTTCCATTTCATTATAATAACTGCTTTCTTTCCAATTTTATCATCTGGGTCAGTCGGTTGTCATTGGTTGGGTCATGCAACACCTGAAACGGGCCTTCCGCACAGTTGTCATGATCTCTGTCTCTGCAATCTCGAGCATTCTTACCACCTCGGAGAAGGGTGGCCTGGCATCAGGGTTGGCATCCCAGCATCTCGTCATTATCTCACCAAGAACAGTTAAGCAGTCAGGGGGAATGATAGGACGGACACCCTTATTGACAACTGCAAAAGCTGCCTGCACTGCTGTCATTTTTGAGAACGGAAGCATCCCTGTAATAAGCTCCCAAAGAACAATCCCAAAGCTGTAAACATCAACTTTCTGAGTGTATGGTCGATGCTGGATCATCTCCCTGTAGAGAGCCATACGATATAGCAAATGTGCTCAACAGACAGTCTTGAGTTTAATATATTACGTACTCCAGATAAGTAATAAAAAAAATTCTAATAGCAGTTCTCGAGATTCAAACCAGATAAAGATCATGAACAACAGAAAAGTACAACCTTGAAACATTTTCAATGTTTTGATTTTCTCATCATGAACTTATTGATTTGACAACAACTCTTGACAAGCTTCATATAAACTCCACTAATCAATGTCATCGAATTGGGCAAGTTGGCAAAACAGAAGAAACAAAAATTCAACAGCAACAAATAAGAAACCCAAGAGAGAACATAAATTATGATGCAATCAAATGCTCAAATGAGTGATTGACCAAGATGCAACTAGTTTTGGGTTTAGAGAGCAATTCGTCTCCGTGTCCAACTCAATCCAGCCACACTTGGTCCACAGCCTCCAATATATTTATGGCCAAATTTAAGGAGGGATGCTGAAAATGAAGTCCCACCACAGAAATTCCAAGTAATTTAAAAAATGAATGAATGAATGTAAAACAGGAAAACAATTTTTCTAAAAGAATAGACTAAATGGGACAGGTACAAGTATTCAACTGCATACGACTGTATACCCAGTCCAAGATCCATCTCCCAAGTCCAACGTAACTTAGCAGGTAAAAACTTCACATCATTTTCACAACACAAACATTTTTTATGTGAATAACTTGAAAATGATCAGAAGAATAATCTATATTGGAATCATAGAGTTGAAGCACTAAAGCTACCAACAAAAATTAAACTGATACAAATATAGTTTACTGCTGCATCACATTTCATCTATGTATCTATTGTCCCCAAAGTCAAGTACTTTACAAAACCCTATCTGAACGATTGAAGGTGTTAAGATTCAAATATTTAGTATCACGACTATCATCTATTAATGGGATTGCTTCACAGGTTTTGTGCCATTTGCAGCTAACACCAACAACTTGGGAAGTTTAAAAATGCAGATTATGGCTAAAGAAAAGCCAGAAAGCTCAAACCGGTGGTATGAGATCCTGGCTCAGACACTGTCCGCAGGCTTATCCCTTAGGCGTCTTCTATTTCAGAATTAAGCCGGTTCCTCTAATAACATGCTCTTAATGTGGGAGATTTCACAGCTATCTGCTTATTTATTTATCTCTACGCAATCAATAGCAGTTATCATATCAAAAATATAAGACGACCCATCATCACTTGATTTTTGAAACTAGAGAAACCTTTTATGCTTTCAGAGCCTTGCCATATGTTTTTATTAGGCTTCCAAAATAGCAAACTAGATACGAATCAGAAACTGTGAACACATCTTTTTTTTTTTTTAGAGAAAATAACAATATCAACAACTGAAGGCAAATGCAAATAGTCCTAAGAAAACATGTAATTAAGATATATGATTTAAAAACAAATTT
>NC_020494.1:6595527-6597465 GCF_000184155.1 Fragaria vesca subsp. vesca
AAACTTTCGGCCACCTCCAATCACCACCAAAATTTGACAGAATTTTCCTCTCAACATTTCAAACAACTTTCTAGAAGAAGTCGAAGCCCAATTCTAAGCGTAAACAGGTCAATTGAATCAAAATATAAAAATCCTAATTTTAAACCATAAAAACTTCAAATATTCGATTCTCCTCACACACGCCGAATCGAGCTACCAAATTCTAGGGGAATGTTGTACTAATCAAACTCAACTTATCCGTATATAGAACTCACCAAATGGTGACCTGAGGAAGGAGAAATTCGATTGACACCGAATCCGAACCGGCGGAGTTTTGGAGCTCAATTTATCCCTCACGGCTGCGCCACTCGATACACCACCTGTCCAGCAATGAAGTAGAGACGACGGTGAAGTTTTTGGGACAAGTGTGGCGATCTCCGGTGGCTTGACGGCGGAGCTAGGCCGACAAGAAAATCCGGAACTTTTTCTGATTTTCTAACTTCTTACCATCCACCTCCGGTAAAACTCCTATATAAAGAACTTTACCCGACAAAATTATTTATTTTCGTCGGCTAAACTCTTTTGAAAATTTTGGTTGATCGCCAAAAAATTTTGGTTGAAAATTTTGAAAATTTTTCGACTTTAGCCGACGACTTTTCATATATTTTCGTCGGCTAAAGTCCTTTGAAAATTTTCCTCCAAATTTGGTTTACCGCCAAAAAAATGTTGACCTTAGCCGACGACTTTTTTAATATCTCGTCGGCTAAAATCTATAAATTCACGAAAACGCTCATATCTCTCTCTATATTACGTAGTTTGGTCAAACCTTCCACAAGAAAAACTTTCACGTAGATGAGACACAACCGCCTATATAAAAATTTTGAGACATTTACCTTCCGACGATAGGGCTTCCCATAGGGAATAATAACGGTAAATAGGGTTGACCGCTACTATCGGCACCGAGACTTTACCCGATTTACGTGATTTTTGAACCATAGCCGTATTTCACCATTCTGAACACATCTTATTTCACGAGATTTTTGATAATTTTTGCTTCTTATGTAGAGTTGGTTCACAAAGTTGTATAACCTACTAAAGAAGTTATACAACATTAGTAGACATGTTGTGATTCCGATGACTAAAATTCACAAACAAAAATTCGACCGTCAGATATGATCATTATAACGAAAAATGTCTATGGTAAAAAATTCAACTGGATCCGACAACGTTAAGGGCTCAATCGAAACGGTCAACCCTAATCCATCGTCACTTATCACACGAAAACACTTATATCTCCATCTATATTACGTAGTTTGGTCAAACCTTCCACACAAAAAACTCTCACGTAGATGAGACGCAACTGCCCATATAAAAATTTTGAGACATTTACCTTCTGACGATAAGACTCCCCATAGGGAATAATAACGGTAAATAAGACACGTGATTCCGATGACTAAATTTACAAACCAAAATTTGACCGTCAGATATGATCAATATGACGAAATATGTCTATGGTAAAAAATTCAACTGGATTCGACAACGTTAAGGGCTCGATCGAAACGGTCAACTCTAATCGGAAATAAGAAAACTGCATTTTGAAGCCCTAAACGGACTCGGATGGCCAAAAATGCCCATACATCATGGCTTGCCATGAGTTTGACTCGTAGGGCCGTTACGCTTCCGAAAAGGTATCACAATAGTCAATCGGACATCAAAAACTAAATCTGCAGCATAGTGAATAATAAGGGTAAATTGCATTAAATTTTCAAAAAAAAAAAGGTAATTGCATTAACCGCAACTATCGGCACCGAGACTTTACCGGAATACCGTGATTTTTCAATCATAGACGTATTTCACCATTCTGGTCATATCTTATTTCACGACTTTTTTGTGTTTGAAGGTTCTACGTATAGTTTTTTTTCCCAGTATGAGTTTTTGTCCAGATCTGCAAATATAAAA
>NC_020494.1:6597708-6609238 GCF_000184155.1 Fragaria vesca subsp. vesca
TTTTTTTTTTTTTTTTAACTAGGATTATAAATAAATTTGGCAAGAAAAGAGAGAGGAAAAGGAAATAAAGAAAGGGAATAAAGAGTCGCTAAACCGTTATCCACTTGGGGAGGAGAGCTGGAGAGGTAGTTACCAAGCAAGAAGCAGAATCGCGCTTCATGTTCATGCTGGACTGTGCTGGTGATTGGAGAATCTGAAAATGTGGGGTTACATTACTAATCATGTTGTCCATGGTCTTGTGCGAGAACTTGATTTTTGTTAACACCAACCGCAAGAACGCCTTTTTCTCCCACAAAATTGATTCGCACTCGAGACTAGCAGCAGCTCAAGTTGAAGCTCAAGCTCAAGTTCAAGTTCAAGGTAGGAGGTGCAGTGGGCTCGTTGCCAATGCCGGAAAAAGAAACCGGAAATGGTGGCAGAGCTTCTTCTTCGACGAGGATGGCAACTGGCTTGGTTTGAAGGACGATGACATGCTGGCGGCGGAGGAGGAGGAAGAGAGCTTGGATGGCTCGGAAGCTGAGAAATTTGAGGCGTGGAAGACAAGAGCGGAGGCAATCGTGGATTTGAGGGAAGCACAGCAAGATATAAGCAACGAGGAGAATCGCAAGTGGGAGGACTGGCTCGCCGTGGATTCATCCTCCTCGTGGGAATTCGTGCAGTCTGATGATACTCCTCCTACCCAAACTGAAGCCGAAAAAGGAATGCTTTACTCTCTCACCGATTCCCTTCTCGGAAGGGAAGACGATGACCTGCTCTATGAAGACCGTGTCTTCCGTTACGCCTCCCTCAATTCGGCTAAATTTTTGGCGCTGTTAATCATTATACCCTGCGCCTTGGATTTTGTGGTTCACGACTATGTTTTGATGCCTTTTCTCGACAGGTACCTCCCGATGACAATGTTCTCATACATTTCATATTGTTCTGATGCATTCAAGTCCCATCTACATTCTGCACTGCATTATAATCATCGAATATTACCTTTAGATTTTCATGTGAGCAGATATGTGAAGACCGTGCCACTTGCAGCAGAGATGCTGGACGTCAGAAGAAATCAAAAGCTTCAAATGGTTGATGAATTAAAAATTGAGAGAGCAAGATTTCAGCTTGAGATGGAAATCGGTAAATCTCCTCCCCTCTCTGATGAGGAGGTCTGGTGGGAGTTGCGGCATAAAGCGTAAGATTGACATTCTTTGTTGCTCCTTCCAAAAGATCTTCCATATACTTTTACTTTTATCTCTACCTTGTTGTTTAGACTCCTAAAATCACTGTCATGATGAGTGGGTAAATGACCAGGATTGGTATGTTATGTTTAATAAAGTATAGCCAAAATGGACAAAACAAGATAAAATTTGCCAAACTTGTTAAGATGTGAACGGCGTTATTTGTTCAGTTCATTTGAGAAACGTAAAAAGTAAAAGTTAAGGAACGTTTTTTTTAATCACGTCAACAGCTACATTTTAATTACAAAATTGAGCTAATAAAAACAGAACGCCTAAGATTTCTCAAAAAAACAGAACCCTAAAATCTATGTTATATAGTCCAAGACACAAGCAAGCTTCACGATAGCTAGCAAATTCAGCATATTGAGGAGAGAGAGCAGTCCCTAAAGTCAACAGAGACTGACATCCATAGTCCTAGAGTTCTTCCCCCACCCTAAATGAAATCCTGAAAACCTTACTCGTTTGTCACTTAAGTATTCACCTTCGCTTGTGAAAATTTATACTATTATATTACAGTTTAATATATATGTTAATATTATTACAAATGTTGAACCTGGGTCATCATTTAGAAACAATATTGGAAAACTCTTTGTCTTGTTCCTCATAAGCTATATTACACTTTAATTATGAGGGTGATTGCTGTCCTAAGCACTTCCTTAATTCTTCAACAGATTAGAGCTGAGAGATGAATGGAGATTTGAAAATAGAAGAGCATTTGCCAACATATGGTCAGATATGTTATTTGGGATCTCATTGTTCATTCTTTTATACTGCAACCAGAGTAAAGTGAGTTATTATTACTCCTTTTCTGTTCTTCCTTTTATGTATCTAAATTTTCTTACCTATGCTATTAGGAGATCAGGTGCCATGTATGTCTTTGAAATGTTACATGGTAAATTACTATTGTCATCATCTATCACATAAAAACTAGTATGAGGCAGAAGGGTATTGTTAACTATAACTATTATTCTATCTGTCATTTGATTTTGGGTTTGCCTTTCCCAGTTGTCATATGGTTAGTAACTGATGAGGGTGCTTATTATGCACCCTCATTGTTTGCTGACCCATCAACAAATTTATGCAGTAATACTGCCTTTTGTCTGCTCAAGATATTACAGCTTTCAATCCTAACATTAAGATTATTATTTCAGATAAAATGCGTAGCAGGTCTAGGCCATAAAACATATGATGGTCTAGATGATAGGATTCTATACTCAATGATCTCATAAGATGTTAATTTGACCAAATCAGATAAGTTTGCTCATAGGATTTTAATACTTTATAATGAGATACATCAGATCTAATTATCTTCCTTTCGCAGGTAGCTTTGCTGAAATTTACAGGCTATAAGATAATAAATAATATTTCAGATACTGGGAAGGCATTTCTAATTATACTCATCACAGATATTTTTTTAGGGTAATAAATCTCTTCTCTTTGCTATTGTGTTATTATGTTCTTTCCATTATTAAATTCATGTTGCCATACATTGTTGAACTTAATTGTATGCTTATCAAAATCCCTTTGACATACAAAACTCCATGCCTGCAGGTATCATTCTGAGTCTGGTTGGCAGACTTTGTTAGAAATTTTTGTTGAGCATTATGGGCTTCAGATTGATCAATCAGCCATAACCATTTTTATCTGCTTGATTCCAGTTATCATTGACGCATGCGTGAAACTTTGGGTATGTTTCACTCAACTAATTGGTGGTTCTGTTTTCAGAAACAATAGGCTCTGATAGTTTAGCTTACCTCATTATATCCAGAAAAACAGGCTGACCAAATTTTTACCAAAAATAGATCATAATGCATATGTTGTTAGAAACTAAATATTTCTTACTTGACATCCTAAGAGGTAAGTTTTTAGGTTTATGGTAAACCAACAACCTCTGTCATTCCAGAATATGAACTCTATATCATGGGTACTATCGTACTCTCTGAGCGCATGAAAATGTACCGCATGAGATCTTGTTAGATCATGTTTGGTCTTCCCTTCTTATGCACCTCAAGAAAGTAGAAATAGCTTGTTTAACTCAAAAACTCAAATAGTGTCATTCTGCAATGAATTGAATTCAATAGGTTAAAGCAGTTCCGTGGTTATATTATTTAGTACCTAAAGACCTTCCTTTCACATATAGTGTGGTAATGTATTCAAAGTTGGTCAGCTAAGTGTCCCTTGTATCTCTGTCTGGGCATGTGATCTGCAATTTTAGGATATTAACAAAGTCAAAGGGTACTGTCTTACAATTTAATCTGAGTTATACCCGTAAGAACATGCAGTCATGCACAAATATATCAAATTCACACTTGCTGGGAACTTGACACTTTTTTTTCCTTTCATAGGAGAAACTTGATACTGTTGTTAACGTTCATTTTGGTATTGTTTGAGCTGCAGCTGTTTAAGTTCCTTCCAAGATTATCCCCAAAGGTGGCAAACATATTCCGCGAGATGCAGCGTCACTAGTAAAATATTTCTCAGGGTTTCTGAGAGAATTCTCAGGAAGGTAGCATGCCACTAGAATTACTTCTTTTTCTATATTGTTCCTTTTACTGTATAGAGGTTTATCTGGTTTCGTAAATGTAATTGATAAATATGGATGTTGGTGAATATTCAGTGAGCTCACAGGACATTGTAGTTTGTTGGGATGGCATTCATTCCCATAAGTTATTGTAAAAGCTGAAAGAACTTCGTACAATGAAATTTGAGGGAGGGTGGCAGAAGGAAAAGAGATCGACGAGTGAAGTGGAATGTGTGATTGTTCGAGCCTAATGAGAAAGGAGGCTTATTTTTAGGTCAAATTTGAATTTGACATGCGACTAGGTAATGTCATTTTTGATGCATTTCATCTTACTTTCTAGAAAACTTGCTTGTATAAAAGCACAAGAAAGCTTTATCTCTTTATTCTATATCTTCCTCTGGAATCCCAAAGGTGGCATTCATCAGCTCAAGACTCGAAAATTCTTCAATTCACTATGGTACAAGTGAACCAAGGGTTATAAAACGATCCCAGCCGTCCATATGATCTGGTACACCATATGATACTAACGCCGATAGTAACACCGTTAAGGTAATTAAAACTCAAAAATAAGTTATTCAATTTGGTGAAAACAATAATAAGTAAATATTATTTATCTAATTGAATTCGAAAAGTCGCGCATGGAGGTTAAGGATGGCTCAGCCACAGCCTCCGCCGATATAACTGATGGATTCTTCTTTACAGGCAATGCCAAAGTCGCAACCGCCACCACAACCACCCTCCTCCTCCTAATACTAGTCACCACCACCTCCTCAGCCGTAATTCTCAGCCTCGACACCTAACTAATCCATCAATCTCTCTCCACTCTTTGGCGCTTTATCTCTCTCATTCCCCTTTTGTGTATTATTTCAGAATTTTCTGGGTGTTCTTGTTTGTGGTTCTAGGATTAATTAGCTTATAGATATGGTATGCCCTGATGCAGTTTTGAATGATTTGTCAAGAATCATAGATCTAGGGTTTGGGTTTCCTATCCATTCTTGATGTTCTTAATCTTCGTGCGGTCGCTCTCGGCCTTGATGATGAGGGCTACAGCGGAGGAGACGAAGAAGAAGTTGACCAAACCTTAGCGGGCTCTCTGGATGACGGAGGACCGATCTCGCTTGACGTAGACGCAGACCTGGGAGGGGATAAGTTGGAGAGGTTGGGTTTTGGGGACGGGGAGGTGGGCAGAGGCAGTTCGATTTCTTTACTATAGTTCCTGGGCTTTTACTGCAATTTGATTTTTTTTTGGGTCACTAATCATCGTTTGGTTGATCTGTGTGGTGCAAGTGCACTTAGGTGCATTGAATCCTCTCCGCTCACGACTAGATTTCTCATATTATAACTACCCCTTGGAAACCCCGTGATAGTTGGGACACATTTGGTGCGACATAGATTTCCATAGTGGGAATCTCACATGCATAATTACCTAGAAGCATGGAGTGGACCAAGGGAAGACCACGACTTAGGAATCCCAGCGCCCTACCCCTATCGATTATGAGGGATTATCTGACCCACAGTTTTAACCTTTTTGTAGCACCATAATCACCAAGTGATTCTTGAACTTAAAAAAATACCTGCATCTTCAGCAATAACGTATATTTGACATATTTGACTCACTATTATAATCACCATATAAAAGAATCCTTATATTAGAAGAATCATACGGTGATCTTCTGACATTTACATGCATATGGCATCTAATCTAACTCAAATGGCATTCGAAGAAAGGTGAATCTAACATCACATTCTCTATTAAATAAGATGTAACAATCTCATGAGCTTTATTGCATTAGAACCAAAGCAACCCGATTGCATGCATCCTTTATATAAGGAGCCATAAATCGTCAACTCTAGGAACCTATTCTACCCTAACTCTTGCCCGCTGCATGGCTATTTACTAAATTAAGCATTAAAGGGTCTAAACTCGGTAACACGCCGAGCTCGGGCTATTTTGCAGGTTCTAGCGGCCATGGATGAAAGAGAGACAAACTTAATCCCCTCATAAACGATGATTTTATTCTCTCACAAAAGGCTGAATAACTCATAAGATCAACTTCAAGACGTAGATGGGTTCTCCAGCCCACAAGATATGGTAAACCATCTTGGGATTACTTCCATAACGATTCTGACCCTCACAACCAGTAGAAATGATATAATAAACCATCTCTGCGGTAACACCTTCGTTCCGATTAGCTCTTCTGGTGCCTAAGTTTATCTCTCCATAACTTACAAATTTCCTATCAACAAAAAGACCAATAAAAGAGCGAAGGAAAGCGATCCCAATTTATATAGAGATCTGAATTGCATCTCAACCGTTGTTTTCAACCATGAGTAAGGGCCAAGATTCTGCCACGTTTTTCACGACCAGACATTAAATCATAACCCTTCCATGCATCCAACACATTGAAACCTTTCAGTTCCCTCATGTGTAGACGTTACGACAACCTAAACAACATTAATTACTTGCAATAAATGATTAGTGACTCAGTTATTACCCACCAACGTCAAAATCGGTGAATCTAACACTGTAACCAAAACGATTAATATATCCCGAGGTCTCTTTGTCCATATTCTCCCTTGTTTGGGGCTTGGGGACTAATAGTTGATAGAAACATAATATGTCATGTTCTTAATATGTTTTCCTACCCTATTTGGCTAAGTTATTTCCTTATTATCATCATTTTTAACATGTTTTGTGTGCAAAGGCATAAATAAGCGTAAGAGGAGAAAATAGTATTAAAAAGGGCAAATTGAGAAGTTCAACTTGAACAAGTAATCCTTGCTATGAAGAGAATTTTAACGTGAATAAGTAATCCTTGCTATGAAGACTCTTGGAGACTAAGCAATGTATCCGGACATGATTCAAGCTACATTCAAAGCATTATTGCACATGTCTAGAAATATCTTTAGAGATAAGATAAATATCTTTGAAGATAAGGAAAATATCAGTAGAGATAAATATCAGACTTTGTGCAATCAAGGAGGACCGTTGAATCAAGATTGAATCAAGGGCCAAGAGCAATTCATGGACACTATATAAAGGCTGCTTGGCTTCATAAATCATCATCATTCATTCACGCACACACCTTAGAGAAATAGAGAGCAGCCGAGCAGCTTTCTTTCCCTTGCGAGTTCCCTTCCTTTTGCCCTAGCCTTGACGTTGTATCAAGCGCGGCAGCCTTGGAGAGTAGGAGTCTTGAAGCCGTAGCACCTCTTGTTCATCATCAAGCTTCTTGAAGATCGAAGAAAGTGTAAACTATGGCTTTACAGTTGTTTAGTTTTCTTTTCAATTTTGAGAACATGGATTTGGTTTTCATAAATGGAATTGGATGTTTGTTTTGGTTGTTTGATATTAGGGGATTCATATTTTAGTAAAGCATGTTAAAGTTTGATTTATGATATTCTTTGCAATTTGGTTATGTTAACTCTTACTCTTGTATTAGTAAAGTTATATTTCTGTTTAAATAGACGTTAAAATGCATGTTAACGGTATGCCATGATTTAATGCTATGCCGGTGTGTAAGCATTGATATGTAGTGGTGGAAACTATGGTGAGTAGTTGAGAACGTAGGTTGCATAGCAATAAGTGGGATTTCATCACCGAGTTATGTTCAATCTCGATTCTTTAAAACTTAATGATTCATGTTTAGAGTAGACAGATGCTTGTAGCATTGATAGCAGCCTATGCATGAATAATCTTTGATTGCGTGATGTACGGATTAAAGATGATAAGGTAAGAAGAATCTATGGGTGCATAGCTGGATCAGTATGTTACTCGAGGTTGTTGCTAGTAGTTGAGTTGATATAATTCAAATTGTTTAGGATTGAAACGTCTCTTTAATTTTGTGGTTAGAATTTGAGTCTCTCTCTTTGTTGATGTGTTGAATGAATTGATCACTTGTATATTAGTTTAGGTTTTGCCTTTATCTTTTTCGTAGGAATGTTATAACAAACTCTCAAAACCCCTCTGTTTACCTTTTACCATATATATATTTGTAAATGAATACTTGTATATATTTTTATTGGTAGCTACTGACTTTTTACATGACAGCGTTACAGGAGCACCCTTAGTCCCCGGATTGATCGAACTTTATTTGCCTTATACTACGATTGTCAAAAAGGGTTCTTAATTGTCACACCAGGTTTTCAGTGTACGTCAATTTTGTCAAAATTAACGTGCCCGTTACCGGGCGTGCGACAATTAAGAACCGTTTTTGACAATCGTAGCATAAGACAAATAAGGTTCGATCAATCTGGGGACTAAGGGTGATCCTGTAACAATGGTCATGTAAAAAGTCAGTAGCTAACAAAAAAAATATGTACAAGTATTTATTTACAAATATACATATGATACAAGGTAAAAAAGGGGGTTTTGAGTGTTTGATTCTAAGTTCCTACTAAAAGATAAATGTAAAATCTAAACTAATATATACAAGTGATCAATTCACGTACAAAGAGAGAGACTCAAATTCTAACCACAAAATTAAAGAGACGTTTCAATCCTAAACAATCTGAATTATATCAACTCAACAACTAGCAACAACCTTGTGTAACATACTGATCCAGCTATGCACCCATAGATTCTTCTTAGCTTATCATCTTTAATCCGTACATCACGCAATCAAAGATTATTTCATGCATAGGCTGCTATCAATGCTACAAGCATTTGTCTACTCTAAACATAAATCATTAAGTTCTAAAGAATCGAGATTGAACATATAATTCGTTGTTAATCCGATTGTTGTCTGATCAACATGTCACACAACGGCTAAAAAGAGCTTGTCTGACTAACTGACACACAACGCTACAATAAAAACCATTGTGTGATTCTCGACATATATAATCGACAGCTGCCGACACATGTCGAGCTGCTTCTCGGCAGCTATCGACATATGTTGATGAATTATGCCGAGAATCACACAATGGTTTTTTATAGAATATTGTTGTGTGATTCTTAGCAGATATTATCGACAGATGCCGACACATGCCGAGCTGCTTCTCGTCAATTGTCGATGATATCTGCCGAGAATCACACAACAGCTTTTCCAGTGAAAACCCTTGTGTGATTGTCAACTCACACAACTGTTTCCTTTCAAGAGTTGTTGTGTGAATATTGACAGATTTCATCGACATATGTCGAGATCATTCCGTATTACAGTCGACAACATCTGTCGATATTCACACAATAGTTTTCTTCTTGTAAACTATTGTGTAAGGTTATCTTCATACAACGGGTTTTCTCGATTTCATGGTTATTTGATTGTTAAATAGTAGACATGATTTTTGCTAATTGTCATTGTGTGAATATATACTCACAACGTTACATTACAGAAGAATTGTTATATAATCATTTTCATGAGACAACGTTGGATTGTTATTAATGTGTTGTATGTCCTACTAATTTACCAAATAAACAATAGCAACTAAAGCACATTTAAATCATCATCCAAACCATTGCTTTAAATGGGAATTTAGAAGCATGCCCTATGATCCATACAAGAAATTAAAATACAAAGTTGTACATGATACACAATTTAGTTTGCATGAATCCACTTATATTGATCATCAAATAACTTGAATTGCAAAATGAAAGCTCACTTCTGCATGTTTTTTAGTCCAACAATCCATGCTCAATAATTGATAGCCTCCTTAACCTGTGATATGACACCAAAAAAATAGCCTAAAGAAACCACCAATCTAACATCCACAATGTACTACTAGTATTCAATTGAACATACCTACATAATTCAAAACTAGTTTCTCCTGCTGCTACATATATACCTCGATCCATATCATTCATAAAAAGTAACCTGCAAAAAAACCACAAGTCCAGCATCCTCCATAATCATTGTATTATTACTACTATCTTTAAAACACATAATTCGAAACATGGTGCTGCAATTATAACTCAACACCTATATATACTTGCATGCTTAAAAAAAAGGAGCTATCAAATAACAATAGTTATTTAGTGGTATTAACTCCTATCTAAATTCTGAGGAAAGAAAAAAGTTACAAACTATACTAAGATTCAAAATAGTAAGCAAATGTTCCCTTGTGCAGTTCGGTTTGAAACATTTTTTCATGTTCTTACATTAGACAAGTTTGATCTAAATTTCAGTTCCCTTGTGTCCTTGTTCCTAATATAAGCATATACACCATAGTCAGTCCTAACATCAAATTTTTCTTAAAACTAAGTCACAGCAGTAGCTAAGCTTCTATTTATAAGCTTGTTCCAGAGAGAACACAAATAAGAAGTATTGATAAGAACATGCAAAAGTGATGCTTGTCAAGAATGGAACCCTTCATGCCCTTTTAGAACTGAAAGTACAGGATTTATGCATAGATAAACTTGTCAAAAATCAATGACAAAAATGAGAGTGTAAAGGATCCCAAATCCATTGTTTTATAACAATGAGCTGCAAATCTGAGAAATTTTCAGGAAACAGGTAGTAAGAAAGAAAAATTCACCAACAATTGACCTTTCAATATTTTCATGGGAAAATTTTCAGAATAAAAATAGACAAGCAAAGGAACAATGTCCCAAAATTAGAAGCCGTTTGGAGTTCAAATGCATAGTCAAATAGGGATCCAAAGTGACTGAAAATACAGTAAACTTTACTAAGACTCTAAAACACCATGTGAACTTCAAAATAGCACAAGTTTCTCAAATCAACTCTGTTTTGCTTGAAACCAAGTTTAAAACGATCATTGAAGAGTCTATTTTTAACTGTTAAAAACTGAGATTAAAAGAAAAAGTATAAGCTTTTCGAAAATCTTGGAAAAGCCCACTGGTTTCAGCTTGGTGGTGTCTTTGAGACATATTATCAAACATGTGGTGTGCACTATGTAATCATTGCTCTATTTCTGATCCAAGCATTCTAACGAACCTACCAATACTAGCTAATAGTCAAAAGTGCATCCCAACAAAAATGTTGAACACATTAATAGTCAATTGTTTTGTAACACTAAGCTGCAATTTGCGAAATTTCCTAATAACAGATAGTAAGAGAGAGAAATTCATTAACAATGGACTTTTTAATACTTTCAGCTGAAAATCTCCAGAATCAAAGTAGACAAGCAAAACTACAATGTTCCAAAATTTCAAGTCGTTTGGAGTTCAAATACATGGTCAAATAGAGATCCAAAATGACTGAAAATGCAGTTTCTGCAGAAAATTCTGAAACACTGTATGAACTTTTAAAATAGCACAAGTTTCTCAAATCAACTCCGTTTTGCTTGAAACCAAGTTTAAAACGATCATTAAAGAGTCTATTTTTAATTGTTAAAAACTGAGATTGAACAAAGAAGTATAGACTTTTCGAAATTCATGGAAAAGCCCACTGGTTCAGCTTTGTTGTGTCTGTGAGGCATTCTATCAAACATGTGGTGTGCACTATATGAAACCCAATCTAAATCGGAATTGGAGAGAGAAGGAAAGGATCACCTTGAAGAATCGAATGCAAGGCTGAAGAGTCGCCGACGGCAACATTGCAGACGAACCCAGAAAAGAAGAAGACAAGAGGGATTAGGTCCCAAACAAAAAAACAAAGCTCAAAGGAGCTCGAAATCGAAAGAAAAGAGATGAGTTTACCTTTGAGAAGCTTGAGCTCACCAGAAAAGAGAGGATTTGGCCAGAAATCAGAATTGGGGTTAGGGTTTGGATTTTCGATATGAGAAAGGGGATGGTTGGATGTCGATTTTGTGGGTGTGGGGAGGTAGAGGAGAGAGAGGAGAGTTGAGTGCTGGTCTCCGATCGGCCAACGTCGGAGGCACGCCTGGAAGGGGA
>NC_020494.1:6609284-6610784 GCF_000184155.1 Fragaria vesca subsp. vesca
AGCGGGAGATCTCCCGCTGCTACATCTCAGCCTTAATTTTTTCCCTATTTATTTTACAAATCAGACAACATAAATTACATATTTTGTTGTCTGAGAATAAATGACATCCTTAAATTGTAAGAGCGGGAGATTTCCCGCGGCTACATCTCAGCCTTAATTTTTTCCCTATCCATTTTACAAATCAGATAACGTAAATTGTATATTTTGTTGTCTGCGAAGAAATGACATCCTTAAATTGCAAAAGCGGGAGATTTCCCGCAGCTATCTCAACCTTAATTTTTTCCCTATCCATTTTACAAATCAGACAACGTAAATTGTATATTTTGTTGTCTGAGAAGAAATAACATCCTTAAATTGCAAGAGCGGGAGATTTCCCGCTGCTACATCTTAGCCTTAATTTTTCCCTATCCATTTTACAAATCAGACAACATAAATTGCATATTTTGTGTTGTTTGAGAAGAAAGAAAATAGAGACATTCACTTAATAATCGTGAGGGCGGGAAATTTACGGCTACTTTTCATTCTAACAAGTCACTTTAAAATAACCCTAGTTTTCACTTACACAACGCATAAAGCACTAAGAGTTGTTTAAATATGAGAGGCTCATCATACGAAAACACGTCGAAATGCAATACTCTAAATTTTTTATTTTTTATTTTGTCGACACTCGTATAATCATATGGTTATTATGCATGAAGTCATACAAGAAGTGGTGTCAATTATATCATGATGGTTTGGCTCCTCATAGTGAAAGTAAGTGTAATTAGAGTTGACCGCGTCGATCGACACTCATGTAATACCGAAAATTGATGATATTTCTACCACAATCATGCTTCAATATCGTAAACATGTCTATACGGTTCGATTTTCAAAATTTCATTTCCTCAATGGTGTGTCTCTAGATAAACACACGTTTATATAATATGTACTACACATGTTATGTCATATTATGTGCCACATAGGAAACATGTTATACCTCATTAGGAGGTTGATTGTGATATAGATGTTTAGGATTAAAATCATGAAAATTTGACCATTAGATATAATTATGATAGTGAAGTATAACAGTGTAACGAAATTCACAAATTTTCAGAAACGTTTGGGTATCGATCAACTCGGTTAACTATAAATTCAACAATATTAATTTTCGTCACACATCAGTATTAAAAAAGAACCGTTGTAGCACTACAATAGAAAATTTATTAGGGTTTTTTAGGGTTTAGGGTATTTTAGGGGTTAGAGGTTACGAAACATACAACGTAATATTGAAAACAATTGTGTGATATACCTTCACACAACATTTCTTAGTTGATTGTTGTGGGATGAAGAACTTAAAGTAGTATTGCCAAATGTAAGAGAAGGACTTCATCATGACACGAAAATACATTATACAACCAAAACTGAAAAGTCGTTGTGTGATTGTTGAAAATATTATACTCTCACACAACAGGTTGAGTGTTCCGTTGTTAACATCAAAACCACCAAGGCTATCATTCACAC
>NC_020494.1:6611777-6615483 GCF_000184155.1 Fragaria vesca subsp. vesca
AAATTACTCAATTTCGAATCCAAAGCATCCATCCAATCTTAAAGATGAAATTCATAACTTCAATACCAAAAACCAAAACAGAAACGAAGAAAGCAGAAAGTACTAGACATTGTTTACACTTTTATTGGTTCTGCGATGGTCTTTCGAGACGATAGAGTGAAAGCAGACGCCTAGAGGACTTCAGAGCTTCTTGGAACGTCCTAAGGAGCACCGGCTTCTTGCTTCTTGGCTTGGAGATGTTCGGCAAAGGAAGAGAGAAAGAGAACGTTTTTACTAATTTTCTGTGCGAATGAGAGATGAAGAAAACGTTTCTCTCTGCTCCTTTATATAGTGTCTTGGCCAAACCCTAGCTATCCTCCTAGCCCTTGATTGATTTGTGATCCAACGGTGTAAAATTATTGCTTTAAATCTGATTTAGACTTTCCCAGAATTCTCTGGAATGTCTTGTGCAGTAATCCATTGCATAAGGCTTGAATATGGACCAGGTACACTCCTTGTTCTTCAAAGGAAATCCATGTGATTAAGAACTTTCCCTCTTCTGCTATCAATCAGGCGTCTGACGAAAATGCATGATGTTCCTCCCTTTCCTGGTGCGCAATTAGGGTTCCTGCAAGGGAAATAAAATCAGATAGATATGGTAGGGAATAACAGAATTCAAATGACGAAATTAAAGGAAAGAATCTCCCTTAATTCTCTGATTAGCACATATAAAATCCTTGATTGCTGCAGAATTCGTCCTCCCCCTTTTATACACATTCACAGATTCCTATTCCAAGTTGGATTAGGTTTTCTGACTGCAAATGGTTTCCCTGTCTCATTAGAAAAGAAAGTTTCCTAATTATTTTAGGAAAGTCAGAATAGGAAAGATTCATAAATAGTAAGTTTCCTAAATCAAAATAAGAAAGTTTCTTAAAATGAAATAGGAAAGTTTCTCTTTTCAAAACAGGAAAGTTTCCTAAATGACTTATCCTCAGAATTTGCTACTCATTGAAACTCCTTGCTGCACCAGGAATCCTCCTTTGATTAGGATTTCGCTCAACTCTTGTGTTTTAGCCTTCTTTTGTGTAAAACTGCCTCTTTTGACTTACAACACATAAACAAGCTAGAAATGGCATTATTAAGGAAATAACGAAGCTAAAGAGGGTAGGAAATACATTAAGAATATAGCATAAAATGCGTGTATCAAACATTTATTTGTTTCATTGTTGTGTAGCAACACCCAGTTATATGTCAAACTAGAGTGGGGTTATTAGAAGCAAAATGGGCCTCATTTTTATCTTCATTCAGACAACAAAATATTGTCCAAAGTGTTGTACTAGTTTAAGGAAAAAAAAACTGGAATGATCTCAGACTATCCACACAACTGGTGAATGTTTCTGAACGTTGTATGAAGCATTTTTGAAATTTGTACAACTCTGTTATTGTGTACCGTTGTGTGAAAAGTGTCGTTTGTTGCACTTATTGGCGTAGTGGACTCAAATTATAACCACAAAATTAAAGAGACGTTTCAATCCTAAACAATCTGAGTAACATACTGAGATCAAACAACCAAACATCAGAAGTAACATACTAGCAACAATCTCGAGTAACATACTGATCCAGCTATGCACCCATATATTCTTCTTAGCTTATCATCTTTAATCCGTACATCACGCAATCAAAGATTATTTCATGCATAGGCTGCTATTAATGCTACAAGCATCTGTCTACTCTAAACATGAATCATTAAGTTTTAAAGAATCGCGATTGAACATAACTCGGTGATGAAGTCCCACTTATTGCTATGCAACCTACGTTCTCAACTACTCAACATAGTTTCCACGACTACAGATCAATGCTTACCACATCGGCATAACACTAAATCATGGCATACCGTTAACATGCATTTTAACGTCTATTTAAACACAAACATAGCTTTACTAATACAAGAGTTAACATAACCAGATTGCAAAGAATATCATAAACAAAACTTTAACATGCTTTACTAAAATATGAATCCACTAATATCAAACAACCAAAACAAACATCCAATTCCATTTATGAAAACCAAATCCATGTTCTCAAAATTGAAAAGAAAACTAAACAACTGTAGAGGCATAGTTTACACTTTTTTCGATCTTCAAGAAGCTTGATGATGAACAAGAGGTGCTACGGTTTCAAAGCTCCTACTCTCCATGTCACATCCCAACTCTTAAATTTTTACCTTATTTACTAGCTTAGTATTAATAAGAGTTTTACCGTCCTAGTCAATGAGTTTATAGTTTAATTGGTCCCTAGAGGGGTTTTGGGGGACGACTATTTCGGTGGAATTATTCATAGGAGAAAAATATGACGACGGTAAAAATGGTAAATTTTAGCTAGTAAAAGGTAATTTTTATTAGGGTATTATTTTTGTGGTGTTATTTTTGGAGTTGTGTTGGTATTAGTTGGGTTAGGACTGGTTAGAGAAGCCTAATATTTCTCTTCCCTCATTTCTTTCACTTCCCTCCCGACTTTCTCCCACTCTCTCTCTCCCTGCCGGATTTTCTTCACGCTAGTCCGCCGCCGTCCGGCCACCGCAGACCGCCGCACCGGTCCCAATCGGTCGGCCCTCGACCTAGCTTTCTTCCTGGACCGGCGAGAGCTCCCCCAGCGCTGCCGTGAGGGAGATTTTTCGCCCGAAACCTTCGGCTGTACATAGCTCTCTGTCGTCGGAGCTACTTGGCTCAATAGGAAGCTCTCCTCCCGTGTTGCAAACCCCCAAAAGGATTCACTCTCTCTTGAGCTGGGTAAAGAGAAATATGGAGTTGAATATCTAGGGTTCTTTGTTGTTGTTTTGGTTCAATTGACCTAGCTAAGCTTGGAATTGGTGTTGGTGCTAGTTAGAAAAGTGTAGAGTGAGTTGAGAGGAAGACGCTGTCAAATTTTGGTAGGCATTGGAAGTCGCCGGAGTTGGCCTCCGGCCGCTGTTGTTTAGGGGATTTTAATTGTGATATATTAAGGGGAGTTTAATGTAGTGAAGTTTGGAATTTTTGGAAGAGTTTTGGCTAGGTTTGGGATTTTTTCAAAGTTTGGTATTTTGGCTGTTAATTAGGATAGAATTCGGTTGTTGGATTAAAGTTGTTTAATTTGTGGAAGGTTGTAATAAGTCTGCTGATTATGGTATTGAAGTTTGGAATGTTTTGAATTAGGAATTTTCGAAGTTAGGCAATGATGAGCGTGGTTAAGGCTCATATTTAATTTTGCCTATTTTGTGTAAATATTAGAATTTTGGTTGGGAATTTAATTATACGTTTGGAACCAGACGTGAGGAGGCTCGAGCAGAAGAGGTCTCGGATCGACATCAGGCTTAGGCCTATTTTCTGAGTGGACTTTTGTTTTAATTAAAAACATGCGATGCATTATATTGTTGATCAGTTATTCTTCTGCTGAAATTTATTGCTTTCTCTAATATTTGACAATTTTCATCTTTTGGAGAGTTACCGAAAATAAGATTTTCGGTGGATATGTATATTGGATGTTTATGAGTATAGTATGTATATAAATGCTAGCTAGCCGTACGTGTTGGTCCGTCATAATGAGGTAAAATTCCATTATGGCGCGACGTGTAGGGGCGGATCCACGCCTAGGGCTATCTAGGCTGCAGCCCATAGAGAAATTTGGGCCAAAAACCTTTAAGTATGGGTGTGTATATATATATATATATATATATATATATATATTGTTC
>NC_020494.1:6616607-6628385 GCF_000184155.1 Fragaria vesca subsp. vesca
CGTATAGCTAGCTAGCATTCTCTCATATACATATTATTCTCATAATCATCCAAATACGGATATATACATATACTCACCGAAATTCTCAATTTCGGTTATTCTCCAACAATAATGAAAATTGCCAATTATCATAAAAAGCAATATGCACACGACTCCACCGAAAATCTCATTTTCGGTAACTTTCCAAATAACACGATAGCCATTTAAAATGAGAACATTGACTTCTGAAAATGACTTCGCGAAAATAAACAATTCCACAGTGATATTCAATAAAATCAATCATTTAATATAAAATCACCGCATGCATATATTTTAAAACAAAAGTCCACTCACAACTTTAGGCCTAAGCCTGACGTCGATCCGAGGTCTCTTCTGCTTGAGCCTCCTCACGTCCTGTTTCCATATAAATAATTAAATTCCCAACTAAAGATCCAATAATTAAACAAAATGGGCAAAATTAAACGTGAGCCTCCCATACACTCATCATTGCCCAACTTCGCCATTCCTAACTCAAAATGGCTCAAACTTCACCGAACATACCGGCAGCCCTAATTCAACCTTCTACAGATTAAAGACTTATATCCTACGGCCGGATTCCTATAATCATTGATTCGACTTCTTCTTAAATTGATCAAGTATCTTGGGTTGACCAGGATTGACCAACATATACTAATAATCAATTCCGACTAAACTTCGCGATTATAACTTATTCGGACTGAACCTTAACCTGGAATCAAAGTGACTATCAATTTCCATGCCTTAACACATTAACCAAAATACTTCCAAAATTATGTTATGATCCCCTACGATCAAACATGCTCATAAACAATACCAACAATTTCCTTCATTTCCTCTCTACACAACTTCACCTCAAAATTTACTAAGGGCACCCAAAAAGGGTTTCCATAAATAGGAAGTTGCCAAAGAGGGAAAGTTTCCCAAAATAGGAACTTTCCTCACTTAGAAAGATTTCCGATTATAAACCGACAAACTTTCCTATTTAAGAAACAACGCAAAACAAAAAGGAAAACTTCGATAACTACCTCAACTGCTGCTGACGTACTAACTGCCTTCGCCGGAGTCCGACGACTTGTCGGAATATTCTGCCGGATTCCGGCCACTTGCCGGAATTTCGCCATGACCTCCCTATATCCTTCAATATACCAAGTTCTCGACATTCAAGAGCACAACAACACTTTCAGCAACCAAACTATCAAGGAAAAACCTCCACAACGCAGCAACAATAACCCAGAGGCTCAAGGAGACGAGATTACCTTTTGTTCTCCAAAACAACAAACCAATTGAAGAAGGAAACTCCTCCTTTTCGAACCTCAACCTCAGCTGAGCTCTTTACCTCCGCTTGAACCTGGATCGATGCAGCTCCAAAGCTCCACCAAAAGACATCTGGGCTTCTCTCGAGGTTTACAGATCTCATAGGAGCTCGGGAAGCTCACCGGAAGGGCAAGAACACAACGTCGGAGCTAAGAACCCGAAACCCAGAAAAACACAGAAGAGGGGTTAGGGCTCGATTTAAACGATTGAAGACATGAAATTGGAGAAGAAGCGGAGAGGAACAAAACCCTACCATTTACTCGCCAAGCTGTGGCCGGAAATCTCGAAGACTCGCCGGAAACAGCCGAGGCTTCTCTCCCTCGATTTGACTTTGAATCGGACCAAAATCGAGATATGTGGACCGGGTTAGATAGAAGAGAAGGAGAGGAAGAGATTGAAGATAGTCTCGTCGCCAGGGATGGCCGGAGACGACGGCGTCATGCGGAGGACGCCGGAGGCAGGCGGAGAGGAAGAGGGAAGTCTGGGCTCGGGTCAAACCGAGTGTGGCTTCTTTGACTGGGTCAACCCCCTCTTAACCTTTTTAAGCCTAAACCCACAGCTGAAAACAAAACCCTAGATCCTATGGCCCAGAATAAAAATCATACTCTAATTCCAGACAATTAACTCATTTTACCGAACCTTCAATACATCGAAGAAAAATAGCTCGAGACTCCAAAAATAATCTGGAGACACCGACGAACTCGTATCGATTCGCACTAGGACTTCGGGTCCATAAAAGAAGAACTTGACATTTTGAGAACAACTCGACAATAAACTCGAGTGTTAAATTACTAAATTACTAAGCACGGTTAAATTCCTCAGTAACTCGAAAAATACCCAGTAAAAGGGAAAAATTAGGCCCGGGATGTTACATTGCAACCTTTAGTCCTTCACTTCGCACAGCCTTTAGTCCTAAAGGGTTCTTCACTTCTTCAGCGATCCACGGGACCACGGCGCGCTCTCCTCTCAGCTCGTCTCCTCTTCTTGTTATTCAATCAATTTCAGAGCCAGGTACTAAATCCTTAACACCCAATCACCCATTCATTGTTTCTTTTTAGCTTTCAATCTTGAATTGAGATTCTCTTGTTTCTCTGTTATGCTTCAATTGGGGTTTTTCAATTTTTATGCTAAGACAACTTCAACTGAACTTCAACTAACAAAGACAAGTTACCCTTGTTGTATACATAATGAATGATGTGAATCCATAGTGGATTAGTGGATTAAGTTCTGCTGTTCTGCAGACTGTCGTGTGCCAAAAGGTGATGACGGATGGTCGGAAAAACAAAAGGTACAAAAATTTGTTCTCATGGTTTACTCCTGGTAGTATTCTATCAAGTGATAGTGTCAATGATAGTCAGATAAGGAGTGGGAGTGGGCCGAGTGGCAGTAGAGATGTGACTGAAAATTCTGTTAATGATGTTCTTTTGAATTCTTCTTGTCACATCCCGACCCTTAAATTTTTACCTTATTTACTAGCTTGTTTATAAAAAGAATTTTACTGTCTCCGTCATTGAAGTTATAGTTTAATTGGTCCCTAGAAGGGTTTCGGGGATGATTATGTGCAGAGGATTATTCGTGGGAGGAAAATATGACGACGGTAAAAATGGTAAATTTTAGCTAGTAAAAGGTAATTTTTATTAGGGTATTATTTTGGGGTGTAAATTTTAGAGTGGGTTTTGGTGTATAAGGTTGTTGGACCGGGTGTTAGAGGCCCATTTTTCTTTTCTCTTTTTCTTCTCTTTTCTCCTCCCGGTTCCCTCTCTCTCCTGAGCCTCTCTCGCTGTCCGGTTTTCCGGCCGCCGTCCGGCCACCATCTGCCGCCGTTCCGATTCCAAACTGACTGCCACCCAGCTTCCATTCTAGGCCGGTAGCAGCTCCCCTAGCGCCGCCGTGAGAGAGCAACGACGCCCGGAGCCGCTAGCTGCCGTGGTGGTTCTCTCGCCGGAGCTCCCTCCTCCGGCCACCAAAACCAGCGATCCTTGGCTCATTTTGTAGCCCTCCTCCCGTGCAGCAACCCCTCCAAACCGCTCACTCCCTCTTGAGCTAGGTAAGGAGAAATTTGAAATGGAAGTTTTATGGCGTTTTTGATGTTTTTAGTCGATTACCCTAGTTAGGCTTGGAATTGGTGTTTGTGCTAGTTAGGAAAGTTGTAGAGCATGATGAGAGGATTATTCTATCAAAATTTCATAGGTATCGGAGGTCGCCGGAATCAGCCTCCGACCGCCGCTGCCGCGGTTTGGGAGATTTTTCGGGTTTTAAATGTGGAATATTAAGGGGATTATATTGATGTGATTTATGGAATTTTTGGATGAGATTTGGATAGGTTTGTGAATTTCCGAAGTTTGGTATTTTTGGCAGTTAATTAATGTAGAATCCGGCCGTAGGATTTAAGTCGTACTTTTGGGGAAGTTGTAATTACGACTGTCGAGAATGATATTTAAGTTCGGATCGTTTCGATTTAAGAATATCGAAGTTAGACAATGATGAGCGTATTTATGGCTCTCGGGTAATTTTGCCTATTTTGATTAATTATTGGATTGTTAGTTGGGAAATTAATATTATTTTTGGATCAGGACGTGAGGAGGCTCGAGCAGACGAGACCCCAGATCGATGTCAGGCTTAGGCCTAATTTGTGAGTGGACTTTTGTTTTAAATAAAATGCATGCTAGAGTTCATGGTTGAACAATAATTGTTGCGGAATATTTTGACGTCATTTTAATTTGACAAATTTTATTTCTCTTGGAGAGTTACCGAAAATGGGATTTTCGGTGGATATAAATATGTATTTATGAGAGAGTATGTATATAAAATGCTAGCTAGCCATATGTGTCTGTCCACCTTAATGGCGTAGCATATAGCCGCATTATGGTGTGACGTGAGCGTTGGACGTGAGCGTAGTAGCCCTATATGAGTGTTTAATTCACATAGGGGGTATGGACACATATTTATACACCCGTCTGTCCACCTTAATGGCGTAGTGTAGTACCGCATTAAGGCGTGACGTGAGCGTTGGACGCGAGCGTAGTAGCCCTATATAAACCCATGAATTTATATAAGGAGTATGGACGTGTGTAAATACATACATATATGTTAGAGCCTGAGAGGCTCGATATTTTATGAGATAAAAGTTTTTATCGCTTGCGGCATGCATTCGATTTTTCCTTAGAAATTAATTTGGGGAAACATAAATATTTTATTTATTATTTTATTTTTGTCCACTCACTCTAACGTTATTAAATGTTTTCCCCTGGGCCCTTCGTTTTAAATTGCCCAGTCTGCAGAGTTCGGGTTGGATCTAGTAGGAGGCGAGGCATAGTCACCCGCATTTCCACCAGTTTTCATCAGTAGGTTACATGTTTAACCTACTCATGTTTTCTTGCTTCCGCTAGTGTCTAGTAGCTCTGAATACTTTGGGATTATTGTATATTATGTTTAGAATTTTTGAAGGTTAATTATGTGATGTTTGGACGTGTTGTTTTAAGAGTGTAATTTGGAATTTTCGAGTTAGGGTTGTCCATTTTGAAGGGAGATTTTATCAATGTTTTCAGTAAATTTTCCTCGGAGATGGTCCCTGCACGACTTACTCCGGGTTTGAGGGTGAAATTCGGGGTGGGTCGTGTCACTTCTCCTGTGGGAGAAGAGAGGTTTGATATTAATTCTCTTCAACGTGATCCGGGAATACGGCTTCCGATATGTAAGTATCCTTTGAATGAGTGTGATAGTATTCGAAACAAGATGGAAGATGAGTTTCTTGATGATTCAATGGTTCTTTACATTGAAAGAGAATATGCTGAGAGCATTGATAATGATTCTGTGATTTCTGAGTTTGAAGTGAGCGGGCCTCGCAGGGTACAATTTAGATAGTTTATTGTTGCTTAAACAGGTTTATGCTTGTTGTTGTTGATTCAAGGGGTTTGGTTTTATGTCCCCCCCTCCCCGGGTATATGTTATGGTTGAAAATTATAAAGGCGTGAGGATGAGCCTCCCACTGGGTTCCAAACTTTAAAAAATAAAAATATTGTGCACATAGAAAATTAGCCTAGGTAACTTTTCATTCCTGGATCCGTCATTGGCGACGTGAGTGTTAGACACAAGCGTCGTAGCTCTATATGAAAACTAATTTCTTATTTTAGTCATATAGGGAGTCCACACGTATATACACCCGTCCTCTTCGGTCATAATGAGGAAAAATTCCATTATGGCGCGACGTGAGCGTTAGATGCAAGCTTCGTAGCCTTGTATGAATTTCTATTTTTCTATTTTGTTAATAGAATTCGTACAAGGAGTCTGACGAGTGTAAATACATACACATATATATTTATTTATAGTTTAGCTAAGAGGCTCCATTTTATTGAGTTTTGGAGACTGGCCGGAGCTAGTCATGTATTTGCCAGTTTGTGAGTATAAAACTTTGAGCTGTCGCATGCAGCATAATTTCTATGGAAACTAAAATGGGAATGCATAAATATTTATTTATTAATTTATTTTTGTCTATTCACTCTAACGGTTTCAAATGTTTTCCCCTAGGTCTTTCGTTTTAAAATGCCCAGTCTGCAGAGTTCGGTTTGGTTCTAGTAGGAAGGGAGGCATAGTGACCCACATCTCTTCCCCTTTTCACCAGTAGGTTACCTGTTTAACCTACCAGTGTATTTTCTTGCTTCCGCTAGTGTTTAGTAGCTCTGATTACATTGGGATTATTGTATAATAGTTCGGTTGTGTGCTAAGTCTTTGTTTATTAATTCAGGAGATATCCAAAGGATGATGTATGTTATCAGTTGGATATTTATGTGTTGATTTGGAAGTTGTTGTTATTATCATTTTGGTGGTGGTCGTATTTGGGGAGCACGAAGGCTCCAGAAATATAAGGTTGGATTTGAATTTTTTTAGAAGTGTTTGCAGGTTTTTATTAGGAAGGGTTGTCCATTTTCAAGAAAGGTTATGCCAATTTTTCGGTAAAATTTTCCTTAGAGATGGTCCCCGCAAGACTTTTTTTGGGTTTTAGGGTAAAATTCGGGGTGGGTCTTGACACTCCAAGGCTACCGCGCTTGATACAACGTCAAGGCTAGGGCAAAAGGAAGGGAACTCGCAAGGGAAATAAAGTTGCTTGGCTGCTCTCTATTTCTCTAAGGTGTTTGCGTGAATGAATGAAGATGATTTATGAAGCCAAGCAGCCTTTATATAGTGTCCATGAATTGCTCTTGGCCCTTGATTCAATCTTGATCCAACGGTCCTCCTTGATTGCACAAAGTCTGATATTTATCTCCACTGATATTTGAATGTAGCTTGAATCATGTCCGGATACATTGCTTAGTCTCCAAGAGTCTTGATAGCAAGGATCTTCATTTAGGATTACTTGTTCAAGTTAGACTTCTCCTCAATAGCAAGGATTACTTGTTCAAGTTGAATTTCTCCTCAATTTGCCGTTTTTAATACTCTTTTCTCCTCTTATGCTTATTTATGCCTCTACACACAAAACATGTCAGAAATGATGATAATAAGGAAATAACTTAGCCAAATAGGGTAGGAAAACATATTAAGAACATGACATATTATGCAATCAATAGCCTAGAAACGAGGCTTTGGATACAAAACGACCAACACCACCAAATGATAAATTCTTCACCAAGAGAGATTCTTGGTCGAGGAACTTGGGGGACTTGTTTACTATGGACACCCGAAGAGAACTCACTGCAAGTCGCTTCTAGGCCATTCTCAGTCGTCAAGGCAAAAGACTGCTATGAGGGCTGAAGCACCGCATAGCTATCGTGGACCTCGATTGAAGGTAGACTTAGATGCCGAAAGATGATTTGAGTACACAATAGTCCAGGTACGCTTGTTAAATGGGCAGAGCTGGGTCGACCCAACCCTAAGATATGATGACCCATATACTATCCGGCCTTGAGCTTTTATAGCCCTACATGTAAAATGGGCAGGGCAAGGCCGGCCTATGAAAATATTGGAACCCTAAGTTCGGCTCGTGGACGGGTAAAACATAGGCCCGGGCCGTCCGTGGCCCAAATAATAAAAGGAATTATATTTAAAGTTATTTGTCAAGACCCACTCCAAATTTCACTTTGAAACCCAGGGTAAATCCTGCGAGGTCCACCTCTAAGGAAAATTTACCGAAAAATCGGCGTAACCTCCCTTGAAGATGGACAACCCTCACTTGAAAAATTCAGAATAACACTCCTATAACGAAACAACCATCCTCAACTCCTGGAGCCATCTGCTCCCCACTAACACAACCACCGAGAAATAACACTAAAACCATATTCTAATCCATCACATAAATATTCAACTAATATAACATACGTCATCCTTCGAATATTCTAAAATATAATCAAAAACTTAGCACACACCCGAAATATTATACAATATCCCCAAGGTAATCAGAACTGTTAAAACTAGAGGAAGCAAGAAAATACACTGGTAGGTTAAACAGGTAACCTGCTGGTGAAAAGTGGCGGAGAAGTGGGTATCTATGCCTTGCCTCCTACTAGAACCGACCCAAACTTTGCAAAATTTAAAACGAAGGGCCCAAGGGAAAACATTAGAAAAAGTTAGAGTGAGTGGACAAAAATAAATTTAATAAATGGAGTAAATAAAAATATTTATGTTTTCCCAATTTAATTTCCAAAGAAAAGCGAACGCATGTGTAATACCCTAGATTTTTATATCAATTTTCCTTGTATTATTCCCTTATTTAATGAAGGATTATTTATGAAAATTCTGTGGTTTATGCGAAGTTGAAGTTTCGGGAGGTTATTTTAAAGTGCTTTGACTTTTAAGAGGCCAAAAGTTGACTTTATTTTTCGTAAGTTATCTTCGAAAACTTCCTTCATGAAAGTTGTAGAGTTTGTCGATACGAGTTCGTAGACATACGGCACGCCTGAAACGGATGTCGTATGAAGAAGCTATGTTCAGAGGAAGTTTGTTTCCGGGTTTGAAAAGAGTATAAGTAGAAAAATGTGTGTGGGATGTTTTTGGTAACCCTAAAAACAAAGTCAGCCTTTGTTTTCCCTCTTCCCTCTCTTTTCTCTCTTCTCTCTCTTCCTCTCTCGAGCTCCCCCCGATCTCTCACTTTCTTCGACCGAGTTCTCCCTCATCCGGCCACCAAACCGGACGCCACCGGTCCCGTTCAACTCCCACAAGTGCTCTCTTCAAGGCTGGGCAGCTGCTGCTTGGTGTGGCATGCCGAAACCGGAGCTGTGTTGCCGGAAAGAAGGCTGTTGTGCCATCGGTCGGAACTGCCGTATACGGCGGCGACGTAGGGCGTCCTTAGGTGAGTCTTGATCCCCTCCTCCTCCTAGTAGTGTCTAGGCATAGATTAAAGCAAATTTTTGAGGTTTTGAGGCCGATTTTGCAGGTTTTGTAGTTGATTTTCTGGTCACGGTTCGGGCGGTTTCCGGCCGGTTCCGGCCTAAAATTGGTCGAAGTCTCAGGTATGAAAGTAGTTCCCCTTGCTTCAAGCTTCAACTTTGCTATTGGGAGTTTTCTCAAATTCAGAAGCTTGGGGTGGCGCGTGGGGCCCACTAGCCGCCGCCTGTGGCTGCGCGTTCGGCTGAGTGGCGGCCTTAGTTTCCTGTGGTTAGCTAGTCCTTGCTGCTGTGAGCTTGTTGAGTGGTAGTATGGCTAGATTTTAAGCAAGGTTGGCATGCTAGGACTTAAGTTTATTGGTGTTCATTAGATCGGAAACTTAGAAAGTTTGATCTTGAAGGTAATTTGGTTGTTGTTGAGTGTTCAATGACCTTGGGAGGTCTTGGAGGAATGATTGCCCTTCTTGGGGGCAACCTTTAAGTTAAGAGTACTTTGATCCTTGTTGTGTTTGTTATTAAGGTTAATATGTATGTTATTTTAGGTGATTTGTGAAATTGTGAGTTGGCTTGCTCTTGTGTTTTGCGGAAACGCAGCGGGCTATCTAGGTGAGTAAATCTCACTAAGGTTCACTTTTGAACCGAATAATTGTTATGGTCATGTGATGATGATAAAAGGATAATGTTGGATTTAATAATATGCTTTTAATTGTTTTTAAAAATATATGAGCTTGATCGTTAACGGCTTATAGGTAAGATAAAACAAGTTTTCTTTAAATGTTATTTTGAGATTCATATTTTGAGATTCATGTGATCATAATTTTATTGATTTTTGGATAGATTATTCTTGTGGAATATCTATAATTGTTCATGTAAATATATCCATGTGGTAGGATATAATTTATGCTGTGATATTGTGTTGTTGAGAATAATGATGTGATATTGTGTTGTTAAGGATAATGTTGTGATATTATGATTGTTGGATAAATAGCCAAATCGGGTTCCAAGCCCTTATTTGGGTGATTGGTTGCAGTTAAGTTGCTATTTATCATTTTTATGTTTTATATTAGACAGTCAAACCGAGTTCCAAGCCTTTGGCCGGGTGATTGGTTGCGGTTAGGAATAGAGCTCTAGTCCGTCTGTCAGTGTAGGTCATGGGAGATACTGTATGGTATCTGGGACCCATGGGTACACAGTGTTGTTGTAGGTCATGAGGGGTATTTTATTAAATATCTGGGACTCATAGGTACATTTCTTAGGTAATGTGTTGGATGTGTGATTTTTAATTATTGATCCAAATTTCTTTTGTGGAATATTAGATGTGATAAATGTTGTGTTATTTTTTAGTTTACTCATACGAGCTTTTTAGCTTACCAGGTTTGTTGTTTACAACCCGGTGCACCATTTCTTGGTGTAGGGGTTAGACCTGCAGGGTTGAGGTGGAAGATTAGTGGTTGGTTTATTTTTGTTGGGTTTTGGTTGTTCATGGTATATTCTTTTTTTATATACATTGGGATAGAAATTATCAAACTCATGTGAGCGTTTCATTTTCTTGTCTCTCAAGTTATGTAAACAAGGAAATGTAATATTTAACTCAATTTGGAGTTGTGTGTAAATTTACATTCCTCATTGAGTTTATTTTCCTTGAATTTTGTTGAAACAGGTTTTGGGATGTTAATATTTTAAGATATATCATGCCAAATTTTTTGAAAATTATCTTTCGAAAATTGGGGTGTAACAGCATGCCTCAAACGATAAAACTTTAAACTCATAAATATCAAGCCTTTTAAGCTCTAAAAATATATATCTATATGTATTTATACACACGTCCATACTCTCTATCAATGGTCTAAAAGGCGCTAGGCGCTAGGCGGGCGGCGACCCATAGCCTAGCGCCTGGACAGCCTAGGCGGGGACTAGACGATTTACTTTTTTTACATTTAATTAATATATATATATATTATTTGAAATTAGTAAAATATGAATAAAAAAAAATGGCATGACCTTTCTCCAAAAGTGAGCAACCCAACTTGTAAATTTACAAACAAATATGATTTCTAATTTAAAGCACCATCAACTCTTGAATTCACATCATAATCACCACACAACAACTTCAAAATAGCATATTTCAAATATTCAAATGTAAATATCGCAAGCCGGCAAGTTTACAACTTCCATAAGTGCATAACAAAAGTCTTAATAAAAATAAGTCTAGTGAAGAATTCAAAGTCCAAGTGCTCAAAATAACTTGACTTACCTATGAATCCACATCTTCTTCTTCTGCATATCCTTCTAATATTCCTTCGTTGTCGGACTCAAACTCAAAATCAATCTCATTACCCTCCTCTTCCTCTTCTTTTGAGTCTTCAAGTTCTTCACCAAGTTCCCTTACCTCTTGGAGCCTAGCACTCCTCCTAGGTGGAGCACTACTATCAACTCCCGATTCATCTTCAACCATGTCATTGGTAAGATCCGAATCAACATCTTCATCACCATCCTCAACAATCCATCCTTGTGCCATAATAGCCTCACTAGCAAGTAGCACATCAACTCCCTTCTCCTTTTGTCTTCTCTTCTTGTTGATGATCTTTGAATTGAATTGGACATAGACTAAATTGTTCAACCTTCCGGTATCTAATCTATTTCTTCTTAGTATGAATCTACATTTAAATATAATAGTTAGACATTTATTTAGACAATAACTAAATAAGTACACAATAACTTGGTAAGAAACTAAGAACTAACCCCTTCAAAAGTGCTCCAATTTCTCTCACAACCGGATGAACTTGTAGTCAAGGAAAGAATTCTTTTAGCCATTTTTTGCAATTTAGGCACACCATTTCCATAAAGATGCCACCATCCAACTAAAGAAAAGAAACCAAAAAAAATAACAAATGAAAAATTAGCGAACATAACAGCAAAAAGAGAAACAAACAATCAATATAATGAAGATAAAATAATTAATAAGATCATATGTTAATAAATTATTTCTTATTTTAGTTCTTACCCGGATCATAAGTATCATCATTTGTTGCACATCCGATCTTAGCCAATGCTCTTCCGAAACCATCATCTTTCTTCATGTACTTCAATAACTCTTTATTTGTCACCTCACTTTGGCTTGCATAATCTT
>NC_020494.1:6628741-6662556 GCF_000184155.1 Fragaria vesca subsp. vesca
ACTATCATTTTCTATGCTTGGATCATTACAAGTATAATAAGGGTTCAATAGGTAGGCTACCAAATGAAGTGGACCATCTAATCGATCACGACCTTTCCCATCAATTATATCCAAAATTGGTCGAAAGTGAAGTTCTTGATGCTTGAATGCCTCTTTAATCTCCTCTTTTGCTCTATGTAACTCTCCATACACAAAACCCATGGAGGGCTTCTTATCTCCATCAACAAGGCGAAGCACCTTAACTAAAGGAGCAAAGACCTTCAAGCAAAGAGTTACCCCATTCCAAAAAGCGGCACTCAAAGCGGTATTAAATGCTGCTTTCCCTTTTGCACTCTTTGAATGCTTGCTTGCACTCCATTCACTACTAGCAACCATAGCCCTCAACTCACTTTTCTTCTCCATCAAACTTTGTAAAGTTAGAAAAGCGGTTGCAAATCTAGTGACTCCCGGCCTCACTATATCTTTTTTCTTGGTAAACCTCCTCATCAATGATAATGTCTTGTGATGTGCATAAATGTAGATGGTAAATGCCTTAGCCTTCTCGATCCCCTTTGAATCTAGGTTGGTTTCCAATTCCTTGAAGCATAAGGTTCAAGGTGTGGGTTGCACATGAAGTCCAAAATATGTTTGGCCTCTTCAACTTCAACAAGTCACCTGCTGCCATATTATTTGAAGCATTGTCTGTTATTACTTGAACTACATTTTCCTGCCCAACTTCTTTAATGCATTTGTCCACATACTCAAATATATAGGAACCGGTGTGTGCTTCATCTGATGCTTCCTTAGAAGAAAGAAAAGTAGTGCCTTCTTTGCAATTGACACACAAATTCATGATACTTCTTCTTCTCCTATCGGTCCAAGCATCCGTCATAATGGAGCAACCATTCACTGCCCACTCTTCTTCTTGCTTCTTCAATAGGCCTTTAGTTCTCTCTACCTCTTCCTTCAATAATGGCTCTCTCAATTGGTATTGGGTTGGAGGTTTGTAACCGGAGCCAAATTGATCAACCACTTCCACAAACCTTTTAAAGCTATCATTATCAATAGCATTGAAAGGAATATCGGATTCATACACCCATCGAGCCAAATATTGATGCACTTGATGTGTTCTTTGCTTCCAAAGTGCATCATTAATATTTTGCTGCCTTGTCTTCTTACTTCCATTCATTGAAGAATCCGGATCGATGATGGATGCAAAACTATCCATAGACCCAAGAGTACGGGGGAGTTTTCTGGATCCGATACTCCCTTCAACCTCCTCATCCCTTTCAAGAATAACCTCTTGCCTCACTTCCTGTTCACGTTGATACTTATGTCTCTTCTTATTGTGTGCTTCATCAATAGCTTGCTTGCACTTCTTCTTATCCTCATCCGAAGACTTATTACATGAAGCCGCATTCCCCTTCACATGGGCAATATGTTGCTTAAGCCGATATATTCCACCACTAAATACTTTCCCACATAACTTGCACTTCACTTTGTCTAAATTTGAAGGGTTCACCAATGCCCCATATTCCCATCCAACATCTTCGGAATTACGCTTCAAAGACACATCTATCTCTGACATTGCATTTGACCCTCCGGAAGATGTAGTACGACTACTACCAGCCATTTTCTAGCAAGAAACAAGCCATTATATAGTGATACACTCATACACATACGCATTGCTATCCTTAATTAGTTCCTTAAGGACCTTAACAGATTAACAATACCACTGCAAACTTCACAGATTTATACATATAATATATTGAATACTCATGTATTCCCTGCAAACTTCATGGGATCAGTCCATCCCCTCAGTTAATGCATGATCCTCAAAACTGCCATTAGGTACTACTACCTAACTCATTATAACCAAAATATATACAGTTATAGTGTTATACACACAAATGAAAATCTCTTTGCAGGAAAGAATAATTTGGGCGAAGAATGGATCATATGTCACCATAATCATAATCTAAATTTTCTATTTTGATTCACACCATAAAGATGACTCTAAACAACAAGAGCATCTTGTGTCAGATGAATTGAGAGAGCCCCCAACAGGCCAACATACATATATTGATATATAAGGTAATGTACAATTGGTGTCTTTAAACTTCTTTCAATATTTATGGTGTGTATATATATATATATATATAAGAGGGACAGAGGGTACCGAACATATATACATACAACTATACAAGCAGAAGTCCATAACATATATACAATTAATCAATTATACATACAAGCAGAAGTCCAGTATATATGTAAGAGGGTACTGAACAATATTTATGATCGAAGTCTGTTATCAATTTCAACTTTCAAAGAACTAGGAAGTGGGAACTTGGGAAGTATATTCATACCAGAAATCCAGAATATAACTGGGAAGTGGGAACTGCGCACCGCCAAGTCGCCAACAGATTGAGAAGTATATTCACTTCTCTGAGTTCTCTCCCAATAAGTCCCAACTGATTGCTGCCTTGTCTTCTTAGCTGTATAACAGATTAACAATATAAGAAGGAGAATCAAAACCCAACAAGGCAACAAGCCAACAACACAAGCAGCCAGCCAAAAACATAAGAATATTGTTTTCATAGAAGCAATAGAAGCAGAGATTTAAAGAAATACCTGTCAAGACAGAACAAGAAAGAGAGAGAGAGTCGACGACGAGCGGAGAAGGTCACTGACCGGTAGAGAACGGCGAGGTCGCTCAATTTGGGAGAGGCGAATCGGCAAGGTTGATCAGTTTGGGAGAGGGGAAACAGCAAGGTCGGGTAGTTTAGGAGAATGAGAAACCAATTTGGGAATTAGGTTACGTAAGCCCGCTATTTTTATTGGGTTTTTTTTTTGGAAGCGCCTTCGACGCATAGTTCCGCCTTGACCAAGACCGCCTTAGACTCGCCTGCAACGCCTCGGCGGCGCCTTGACCGCCTAGGCGGCTGGCCGCCTAACCTGAACGCCTAGGGGAAAATCCGGGCGGTTGAGCTCTGTCTACAGCGGAGGAGCAAGGCGGCGCCCTTTAGAACCCTGCTCCCTATATAAATTTTATGGATTTAAAGTAATTTATATAGGGCTACTACGCTTGCGTCTAACTCTCACGTCACACCATAATGCAGTTATACATTACATCATTAAGGTGGACGCTCACGTCACACCATAATACAGTTATACACTACGCCATTAAGGTGGACGGATGGGTGTACAAATATGTACCCATACCCCCTATATGAATTAAACACTCATATAGGGCTACTACACTCGCGTCTAACGCTCACGTCACACCATAATGCGGTTATATACTACTTCATTAAGGTGGACAGACACGTATGGCTAGCTAGTATTTATATACATACTCTCCTCATAAATATATTTATAATTCACTGAAAAATCCCATTTTTGGTAACTTTCCAAAATAAATAAAATCGTCAAATGCTCCAACAAAAGAAATTGCTCAACAATAAACCATGCGCATATTATTTAAAACAAAAGTCCACTCGCAAATTTTAGGCCTAAGTCTGATGTCGATCCGAGGCCTCTTATGCTCAAGCCTCCCCATATCCTGTTCCAAATACATAATTAAATTCCCAACTAAAATTCATTACTTACACAAAAATAGACAAAATTAAATGTGAGCCTTAAACACGTCCATCCTTGCCTAACTTCGTTATTCTTAATTCGATACGGTCCAAACTCACCACAAACATCGGCAGCCTTATTATAACTTTCTACAATCTTAACAATATTAATCTCACGGCCGGATTCTACCCCATTAACTACCAAATTCTCCAATCTTTGAAAAAAATCCTAAACCTATCCAAAACTCCTCCAAAAATTTCAAACTTCACATCATTAGACTCCTCTTGATATAACAAACTTAAAACCCTGGAAAACTACCTAACAGCGGCAGCTGGTAGCCATTTTTCGACCACCTCCAATGCCCACCAAATTTTAGCACAACCATCCTCTCAGCAATCTAAACAATTTGTACCACAAACACCAATTCCAAGCCTAGATTGGGTAATCGACTTAAAACAGTAAATTGAGCCCTAGAGTTCAATCATTGATTTCTCTTTACCAAGCACGAATCGAACCAAAACCTTTCGAGGGATTACTACTCTAGATGAGAGCTACAAGATGAGCCAAGGATCGCTGGCTATGGCGGCTGGACTTCCAGTGGCGTTTTCCTCCACACGGCGATGGTAGAGGCTCGATCACCTAACCAGGAATGGAGAGGAGAAGATGGTGGTTCGATTGGGACTGGTGGCGCAGTCGGAGCTAGCCGGACGGTGGCAGGCAGTGGCGGAGAATGCTGGCGGAGGAAGGATAATCGGGGGAGAGGAGAGAGTGTCGGGGAAAAAGAGAGAGAAAAATAAGGTTTGGGCTTCCCAAACCGGTTCCACAACCCAACCATTTAAAACTCAACACTAAATAAAAATACACCCCAAAACATAACCCAATAATATTTTACCTTTTACTAACCAAAATTTACCCTTTTTACCGTCTTTAAATATTTCTCCTACGAAAATACTCGTCTCTCAAAACACCTCTATGGACCTTTGAAACTATAAATTCATTAACGAAGATGATAAAAACTCCTGCTAACACCATGCCAGTAATTAGGGTAAAAATTTAAGAGTCGGGATGTGACATTATTTATAGTAGTTACGAGAGTAAAAATATTAGATTTAATTAAGAAAAGTTACTTTTAGAGTTATTTTTGTGTGATGTAAATGAAATTGTAATACATTTAATACACTAATGATATTCTTTAAATAGTCATTTATATAAAAACATATATTTACTCAATTTGGCAGGCCGACCCTAAATTCTACCATACGGGCAGGGCCATGAGCCGGCCCAGGGCTTCAAGAGTGTTGCCCATACCCTACCTGTTTAAAAATGGGCTGAACAAAGCCCGTCTATTGGCTTGGGCTGGGCTAGCCCATAGCCCAAAACATTGAGCTAAGTTTGGACGTACCCGTTGGCCCTGGGCTGAGATTACAGGCGTAAGTCCGGGCATAGTCTCCAACATATAGCCTACATAAATTATACACAAACTTCCATATGAGATAAGTCCTAATTTGTTCTATCTCATACTCTGCTTAGTCATTATCCATTCTGACATAAACATCGGAGAGTTATAGACTAACAACCCTGATCTATCTTCTGATGTTTGGTTGTTTTGACAGGTCACGATACCGAGCAAGAGAACTAGACACACATTCCCAAGGTGTAAACAATAAACAACCCTCCCTATACATGAGGTAGTGTATTTTAAGTTTTTGTAATATACAACTCGTTGTTCACCATAGATGGTTTTTCACTCTTTGACTCTCGTATGCGAGATTTGGCTACTAGCACTCACTTAGTTGGATTATGGTGGTGGTGTATCTACAATTAGTGAGTAAACACTCGAATGAAAATGAAATATTTTCACATAGACTACCATTTAAGTTGTCTCTAATTAATTCATAATTTTTTCATTTCATATAAATAAACATACCATAAAGATGTAAGAATTAGAATATTAAAATTCAGAAATAAAAGAATTAAAAAAAAAAACAAAACACGGAAATTTTCGGTTCAAGTCAATGTCAGAATGAAATGTTGGTATTTCCCAAAATTTAAAACGAAACCGCCTTAATTGAAATATTTATTTATCAATAATTTTTGGGGAGGAGTGAATCGTATGAAAACCTAAAACCCTCTCTCTGTCTCAAAACACCAAAAACCCCTCTTTTCTTTCTTTCTTTCGCTTTCATTTGTTTTCGGAATATTAAATTTTGTTCCGCTCGTAGCTGCTCTTGTCTAAGATCTCTGATTCATGGACGACCAAGATCGAATCGTCTCCACCGGTAAGGCCCCCAATTTGATTTTTGGTTACTTGTTGGTTTTTGGGTGTGGTTGAATTGAGAATTCCGGGATTGTGTTTTCTTTGATTTGATGAGAAATCTTGGTTGGGTTAAGGTGCCAAATGCACTATGATGGGTGTTGATTTCTTGATTACAAAACCCTAAAATCTAACCCATCACAAGGGATAGTTAGGGTTGCTCAAATGATGAGGGAGTTGGCAGGGAAAGTCTGCGCGATCATTTCAGATCTCCGTCGTCTTTCCCTGTGTTTCGGTCCACATTAGCTCCCAAGTGTCTCACATTGAAATTGTAGATTTCTTTTCTATTCAGCCTTGATTTTTGCAATGCATGTGCTTCTTATTTCTACTGAGATACTGAACTTTTTTTTAATTCTAAATGCAGGAGAGAGGCCTGTTAAGCCAGATGTCTTGAAAGAGCAGGTATGTTCTTGTGTACCCATCCACAACATTGCCTCAGTTTCCTTTATTTTCATGTAGTTTGGAAGCTTAGGTGAATGTTTTTTTTTTGTTTTTTTATTGGCACTTCATTTCGTTCTTTATCATCAGCCAGCTTCGCCCAAAGATGAGAGGATAGCTTCAGCAAATCCTTCTCCGGCTGCACTCATAACAGGGCCTTCACACAATGCCACAGAACAACCCAAGTTTTCAGATGGTGGTGGAGAACATAGCTCCACCCATCCACTCAATTTGTATGGGTCCAACGAACCGAGTATGTCTTATAGTGGTTAGTTTCTTGGCTTTTTGCTGCTATGATTGATTTAGGAAGATTAAGAAGCTCAAATTAGTAGTTGTCTTATTCCTGTCAAATCTCAGGTGGTCTTCAGAGCTTTTTGTTTCTTTTACAAATTTTGTGAACTATGTTTAAAATGTTGACTTGTAAAAGTTTTATTGATAACCAGTACAACAAACTTTTGTTGGTGATAACAAAATTCTGCCATTGTTTACATACTAGAGTTCAAATATTGGAAGCATATTATCAAGTTCAGTTTGGTTTCAGGTTATGGAAGTAGCACTGGTACTTGGGATGGATATCCTCAGTATCTCAATACTGATGGAATGCATATTGTATCACCGGTGAGTTCAATTTTTACCATGCAATATTTCTGTTATCCTTCCGAGTTAAACTTAATTTTGTTTTCTTATTTGACTGTTTAGGTCATGTACAGTGATAATCCGTCTCTTCTGTATCACTCTGGTTATGGTTTCAATCCCGAAATTGCATATGGACAATATTCACCAGTCACTACACCTTTGGCTTCTTATTTCGTAGATGGCCAACTGTATTCTCCACAACAGGTCCCCTTCTCTCCATCTTATTACCCACAACCGTCTCCTCCAAGTCTGTCTCCTATTACTTCAGCTTTTCCATTGACGCCGACTGAGCTGATGACCTCAGAGAGTAGCAGCACTGACAACATGGCCTTTGGGCCAGGATCAGGTTACTTTGTAAATTTTAGATCATTTAGTGGAGCAGATCTGTCTGGAAATCTTGGTTCGAGCCCTTTAGCATCTCCAGGGATTTATCCTCAGCCTATGGGCATACTTGGATCTTATGAACAGAGTGTTGGGCAGGTTCGTTTGCATTTAACATTTCACTATTGTCACTGCATAATGAAGAGCTGTTGCTGAAAGTACATACTGTTTCTTAATATTCTTGCTATTAGACTATACATATCAGCAACTTTTTTCATATTTACATGTTCTCATATGGGAGACATGTTGGTAATCTATCACCATTATATTTGTTATCTTTCTGCATCTTTATCATTATAAAAGTTAAATGAATAACATGGAAAATTTTGAAAGATGCAATAAGGTCACAATACCAAGCCCTTTGAGAAAGGAAAAAACAATGCCAGTATTTTTTTTTTATTTGCATGAGGACAATGATACTAGGTGTAAGTAATATCTCTTGCATGACACACTGCCCATCCATGTGTGCATGTTTTCTTGAATAGTTGGAATTTTAACCATTACACGGATGTCATTCGTACAGTTATCTCATCTCAGGATTCATATTTGGCACCTTTTGGCTACAATTGTGTGTGTGTTGATTACAAAGTTTGTTTATCATATCATGATAAGTGTAGATTTTCCATTTTTACTTGTAATCTTGACCATTCAACTGGTTGCACATGGGGTGTGACTAAGAGTTGATCTATCTATGATCTAATTTCAGATTTCTCATCCACAGAGGTCAATGCATGGATATGGGCTGGTATCTAGTTCCTTTACAGGGCGCTACCCACAGAATACTTCTCATCAGGGCTCCAACTTTGGTGGTCCTTCCCTTTCTTACTCGTTTGGTAATGACCCGAGCCGACTGACTGTTGACAAGGGTAGAAGAAGAGAGAGGGACTGGGATTCAGTTTCTGTTTTCAGTAATTCACATGATATCTCCAATGACCGCAATCGAGGACCGAGGGCTTCAAAGCTGAAGGACAAGAGCGTTTCTGACCAGGGCTCTTCATCTAGTGCCAGGAAAATGGATTTATCTGCTTCTGGAATCAACCTTGACTCAATTAACCGGCAGGATTTTGTCACAGATTACAAGGAGGCAAAGTTCTTTATCATTAAGTCTTTCAGTGAGGATAATGTTCATAAAAGTATTAAATACAGTGTTTGGGCCAGCACTCCCCATGGAAACAAAAAGCTTGATGCTGCTTATCATGAGGCGAAGAGGATAAAATGCAGCTGTCCAATCTTCCTCTTATTTTCGGTATGCTTTGAGTTCCTATCTTCCTAATTGTTGACGGGGTCTTTGTGCTTAGTTTAGGGTTTTAATTTGGGGGGATATAATTGATTTTTCGGCATCACAACTACGAAGATGCTTACTGGGTATTAATGTCCATGCACGGTCTGGTAATCTACAATTTTTATGGCAAGCAAATTGGTGCTTTACGTTTTGGAATTGGTTCGATATGTCATTTTTCTTGCTTATCTGGCTCACGTATGTTGTGTTGAAAGATATTAGTTTCAGTTGTTCTGTTTAAGTAACCTTACACAAAAGGCTGGATTTATGCTCAGTGTTGCTCAAGTTAGTACATTTATTTCTATACATCTCTGTTGGGACGTTAGCTATACTTACAAGAAATTCCTATTTGTGTTCTGGTGATATGGTCTAAATTACAAGTCAGTCCTCCTAAGACTTTTTTGGTTGCAACAGGTTAATGCTAGCGGACAGTTTTGCGGAGTAGCCGAAATGGTTGGACCAGTAGATTTTGAAAAAGATGCTGATTACTGGCAGCAAGATAGGTGGAATGGCCAATTTCCAGTTCAGTGGCACATTATTAAGGATGTTCCTAACATTCGCTTCCGTCACATTCTACTAGAAAATAATGATAATAAGCCTGTCACTCACAGCCGAGATTGTCAGGAGGTAGTTAATCTCTCTCCATCTGTCACTTGCATTTAGATAATCTCCGAGTTCATTTAGATACTAAAACAGTTATGGAGCTTGATTTGGTTGTCAAATGACCTGGGTTTTTAGTTGGTTGCTCTTTTCCAACTAAATGTGGATAAGATTTTGAATGATTGCCTAGGGCTTTAAAGTTTTATAACTCTGTATACATTGATATTCTGCTAACATGGCGTTTGCCATGTTCTTCTTGTAATGTCCAAAATCATAGGTTGTTTATCTTCCATATATGTAGGTCATTTCCTTGAGTATATTTATTGCACACATTGTCAGTTGTTAAGTCTGGCTCTTTTTTGGAACTTTCTTGCTTTCCACTTATGATGACCTCTGTCTATGAGTAACCCTGTCCACTTTAAACCTTCAAGGGGTCATGTTGGGTCTGCTCTTTGTGATCCTGGACTCTTGTGCAGATAAAGAATCATAGTTTTGGTTAAAACTGCAATAGGTGAATAGATTTGAACAACTGTATAAGTTTTTCACTCCTTTAATTAGAAATACATGGTAGTTGAGTTTTATTGGGAATCTAGTTGGGATCGACCACTCAGAACCAGAAATTTCATTGATATGAAAGAGTAGCACAAGACTGAGTGTACAATGTTACTGGCCTCATTAGACCTTGGCTGAAACAATAGGTAGACAACCTGGGTGAAGGAAAGGGTACCACACTTCCCCTTTTCTTTTTTGGAATTAATGAAAAGCTTCATTAATGGTTCCAAAGGGGTAAACCCAAAGGAAGAGCCTAACAAAGGCCTAAATTACAATAACACTAAGGAAACTTACCACTCAGCCCAATCCACAAGGATAGGGTAAATGAGGGTAACCCTAAAGATAAAATTAAAATTACATCATCTTCTACATAGCTACCACACTTCCCTTATGTATCAGTTTAATATCAACTCCTTTAATGACATCTATTAGCCACTCCACCCACTAGGGACTCGAGTCCTTCCACAGAGAAAAAGCTCTGTTAGAAAGTGCTAACTAGCTGGAGCACAGTTTTTGTCAGGTCTTATATCCATCTAGTTACTTGGTAATGCTGAAATATCAAACTCTGTCGCTGAATGCCAGTTATTCATTTATATGTATATGTTCCATGCATTATCTGCTTCCTTTTACCTATTTTTTGTTAATCAAGGACAGTGTCATTGTACTTTATTTTCATTTGGCTCTTTTTGCTGATTCTTAGTTCTTTGTTGATAATAGGTGAATCTGAACCAAGGAATTGAGCTATTGAAAATTTTCAATGATCATGATGCACGGACATCTATAGTTGATGATTTTGAATTTTATGATGACCGCGAAAGGTCCTTGAAGGAAAGGAAAGCCAGACAACAGGCTTGTGCAACTAAAGATGCCTCTGATTCACTTGCTCTTGAGACTGTTAAGGAAATTTCTAATCTTTCCGATCAAGCCTTGGAGACTGTTAAGGAAAGGAAAGCCAGACAACAAGCTTGTGCAACTAAAGATGCCTCTGATTCACTTGCTCTTGAGACTGTTAAGGAAATTTCTAATATTTCCGATCAAGCCTTGGAGATGAAAGGAAGTAGTGGCAAAGAATTTGCCGAAACTGAACATGAGAGTAGCTCCAAAACGGATTCGGTTGTATATGAACATGATGCTGTACAGCAAATATCTGATAGTTTATCTCAAGTACTGCAGTTGGAAGAGAGTGACAAAGAGTTAGTACCATCATCTGAAAGAGGTGTCACACCTGACAGTGAGTTTGTTGATGAGAAGGTAACAGTTGTATTAACCTAAAGTTGTGGGTAAGCACCTTAGGCATGTATGTGATGACACACTACTGTACCATTGTGATTTCATGGATTCACTCACTCGCTGACAAGTTTCAAGGTGGTAATTTGATCATCTTAAGCAGTCTGGGTTCAGGCGGGCTCCCTTTCCTTTATTCTTCATCGTAAATTGTTCAGAGCAATTAAGTGATTCTCCAGGACTGCTTTGTCAGGGAGGCTGTTTGAAACTTTTGTATTGAATTGTCGTTCCCTTGTTTTATGTGAGGGCAGATAGTTTTTGGAGATATGAAGTAGTTGAGCAAATATGCATGTTGCGGTGGGGATTCTGTATTTTGTGCCTGAGGAATTTTATAGTTGACTGGTTATCTGTTGGTTACTGGGTAATGAAAGAATTGTTATGTTACCCATTTGGAAGGCAGATGAATAAAGGAAAAGCATTGTTACAGAACAATTTCTTTTCAATTATGTATCTCACATTCAAGTTTTCCATAATTCCCTTGGTCAAAAATAAAAAAAAAAGTTCTATGATTTAACTTTGTTGGTGGCCCTGATTGGGTGTTTAAGCACACTGGACGATTGTTGTAGTTGTATCTGCTGGGTCTCATATTTTGGAACTTTTCCTTCAACATTCAACACCAACTGGTGTTATCTAGAGATATGAAGTAGTTGAGCAAATATGCATGTTGCGGTGGGGCTTCTGTATTTTGTGCCTGAGGAATTTTATAGTTCTCGACTGGTTATCTGTTGGTTACTGGGTAATGAAAGAATTGTTATGTTACCCATTTGGAAGGCAGATTAATAAAGGAAAAGCATTGTTACAGAACAATTTCTTTTCAATTATGTATCTCTCACATTCAAGTTTTCTATAATTCCCTTGGTCCAAAAATATAAAAAAAAGTTCTATCCCTGATTGGGTGTTTAAGCACACTGGACGATTATTTTAGTTGTATCCTTTTCTCCATCACAATTGTTGGCGGTGATGGTGACGACAATGTCAGCATGTGTGGGTGGTGTGTGTGTGATAGATTTATTAGTATTGTTGTATTTATGTTTTCTGTTGTAGGACCTTCGGTCCATAGTTAAGCGAGCTGTTAGTTTCCTTTCACTCTTTCTATGTTGATTGAGTTGGAGACTCATGCTTTTTATTATTAGTTTTTCGGCATTGCGTTTGCAAGTTCTGTAATATGGGATTGCCTCTTGATTAATGAATTATTCATTTCTCTTAAAAAAAAAAACTGGTGTTATTTAGATATGCGAGTTAAATTTACAAGTAAAACATAATTGGTTATAAAGTCCATTTTGTTCTCTGTACCTAGTCTGATTCTGATGGCAGTATGAAGCTCTCACCCCATTGAAGAACATGAAGGACCAAAAGGCTTTGGCAAAGTAAGAATGCATATGGAATTTTCTCTCAGCAACTTATCATCATGATGCTGCAACTGATTCATAAATCTCAATGTACTTGCCAGTCATGATGAGATCCAGTCGTCTCTTTGGCACAAGCAAAATCATTTTGTGATAAGTGCATTTTCTGGCTCAAACATTTAATATTATGAATGGTCTTAACCAAAGTTCTAAAAAAGGGCCTAGGCGGCCACCTAGGCGCCTGGAGAAGGGTTGCCGTCCCGATTTTAGGCAAATCGGCGAGTGTAGGCGGCCGGCCGTTTTTTGGTCGCCTGGGCGGCCAAAAAACTTTATTTATTTTATATTTTTCAAAGTGAAAACCATGGATTCAAATGAAGAGGAAGAAGAAACTATGGATTTTGAGTTTGACTATAATACCAAAGAAGTACTTGAAGGATGTGGAGAAGAAGAATAGGAGGAGTAGGCTTACAAAATGTATTTTTAGTTATTTGAATTGTATTTGGACATTGTTGCCTAGTTGGTGAATTGCGTTTTTTATTTTTGGATTTTCTTAAGGATGTTGTTGTTTAATTGCGTTTCTTACTTGCTTCAATGACATTGTTGTTGAAATGTTGAATTGTATTTCTTATTTTCCTAAGAACATTGTTGTTAATACATTTTTAAGGTACATATGCTATGTATTTTCATTATTTTCAGCGTTATATGTTGTTTTTTTCTATTATTTTCTAGACATTATAATACATATTTTAATTGTATTTATATAATTATTTGTTATTAAAAAATAAATAAATACAAAATAATAAATCCGATTAATACCCCCGATTAATTTTTTGGGCGCTGTCTGCCCGACTAACGCCCAGCGTTTTTTAGAACCTTGGATTTAACCCTCAAGATTGATTATCCTCCATTCAGTTTCATGGATTATTATTAGTAAAAAGAATTGATAGTGCTCAATGAGTTACCTGAAGTTAAAATCTAGACATATTTTTGTTTCAAACTAGGTTATGGTGATAGTCCATTATGTATGCAACGGATTTGCTACCAGTCAGGGGTTATGTCTTTTCTATTCACTATGCTGAGATGTCCATTCTTTCAGTTGTCAGTTGTCACACTTTGTAGGAAAAGTTGCGGGGACATTGACAATAAGAATGTTTTTTCTTGCAGCAAAATTGTTGTGGATGTGAGCTCATATGATGAACTCAAAGTTACAATCTCCCAGGGAAAATGGGCAAGAGGTCCTTGGTCAGCTAGGTTTGGGTCTAACTTAAAATCTTTTGATGATGGCTTTGTTGATGGCTCTAACTATGCCCTTTTTGGTACAGTGACAAAGATGAGTTGAAGGTGAAAGAAGAAACAGGGGCAACCATAAGGTGTTTTCCTTTTGAACAGCCGCATGGGATTAAAACATGTTTGATGACCGGCAATCCTGCTGAGCAAGTTGCCATTTTCGCAGTCATACTGAGTTTCCTGGTTTCACTGGGAACACCCAAATGGTGTTAACTGCACAGAGACTACTTGAGGTCTGTTTTATCAAACTTTGTTCTTATAAACTTATAGTAAATTACAGCAAGTGATGTAACATAACAATCACTATTAAATGTCAAAAGTGGTTGTTGTGCTAATTTCCCGGAATGATGATATTTTTTACATAATTGGTCATATAAAGTTCATTCTGTTCTCTGTACCCAGTCTTTGATTCTGATGGCAGTATGAATCTCGTCACCCCATAAAGCTGAAGAACGTGAAGGACTTGATTCTGATTGTATTTTGAGCTGGGTTCACCCGAACCTAAAGGCTTTGGCATTTAAGCTAAGCATGCATATGGAATTTTCTCTCAGCAACTTGTCATCATGATGCTGCAACTGATTCATAAATCTCAATGTACTTGCCAGCCGTGATGTTCCAGCTATTATCCATCTTCATCACCTTCTTAACAATGCAATTCCATTCTTCTGGCTCTGCAATTGTAATTTGAACTATTAACTACCTAAACAAGAAACGAAGGCAAGTAAAAAAAACAACTAATTAATTGATACTCTGGAAAGCAGCCACCAGAAGTGGGGGAGAAGGGCACACACACAAGCACAGAAAATATAGCTAATTAGAGAAAGAACAGTCAAGAATCTATAATAGCAGCACTTACTGTTTCTATAGCAAGCGAACGCACGGTCTAAAGCAAAATTCAGGGAAGCTTCATCAATTCCTTCAAAAACAAACCTAATAAAGACAAATAGCCATGTATTGAAGTCAGAACAGATAAAACAACAGCAAAAACCAGAAGGAAGCTATACCAAATTGACAATTCAATGACAAAGAGCAGACAAGACAAGACACCATAAATAATGTGATCCTCGACTACTGCCTTCCTGGTAACTTCTCTACTTGCTTTCTTGGTTTTGATCCTTCATATGATTTCTTCACTAAAAACAAACTTAATCTAAAAGGGTCTAGAGTTCTCTTAGTTTGGATCCTCTCATAGTTTCTCAGCTTAACTCTCTGTCAATTTTTTAAGCACTAAATGTCTAAATAGCTCCCCCCCACACACAAACACAGATTCTTTAGCCAATATGTGAGCTGACGGTTGATACAAAGACTTTAACTCTCAAATGTTGCAGAAAGAATTGAACTTACCCATTTGCCATCTCATGGTTTGACTGATCATCAATGTCAAAGACTGTATCTGCAAGACCACCAGTCTTTCTAACTACTGGAACCTGAAATCATTGATTTAATAAAATATTCCCATATACCTTTAAAGTTTCTTTACCGAATTGTATATCTACTGCAAAATATAAATAATTATATCATACTATACACGTATAGAAGGAAAAAAAAAATGCATAGATGAAATAGTATAGCAAGTAAATGGGCAATGTCAATGATTGCTGGTGATTTTTTATGCAGCAATAATTTCCATATAGCTTTGGAGTCCTTCAGAAATGTTGATAGTTATATTTATAGAGTGAATTACATACTGCCCCATAACGCATGCCAATAATTTGGGCCAGTCCACATGGTTCATACATGGAAGGAACTAGAACAATGTCAGCAGCAGCATAAAGTAAGTGGGAGAGCTCTTCACTGCATAAAAAGAACAAATAAGCAAGGTTTTGTAAGCAGAACATGCACTGTATCCTTTTGTGAACAATAGAAAAGAAAATGTATAGTATAGGACAGCCACTCATCCTATTGTAAGGAAACATTTCATGTAAAATGGGTTGTATACTAGGAATTTGGTATCAATTCTAAGTGGTTGAAGATTGATTACCTATACATCAATAAAATCCGAATGCTGGGACCTTGGTTAAGCTACAAAAGGAGAATTGTTAATGTCTGTCAACTTGCTTTGATTCAAATAGTAGGGAAGAAGAAACTAGATTTACACATGTTAACAATCACTGACCTTCCACTAAACTAAAATATCTCATGAAATAATGAACTTTGTTAATATTCAGTGATCCTTTGTTCTTGTTAAGGTCATTTCTGTTTGTATCAAGAAAGCAAAATTTAAAAAGAAGAAACAAGGAATTTGATTATTGAATGTACATGGGGCACATAACCTATAAGATGAAGAAAGAATGAAAAAAAGAAATATCTGAAGCAAATACATCCAGTAGCAATAAACAGATTATGGATTGGGGTCAGACAATTGTATTGAGAGCCGTAAGTCGCTATATAGTTGTGACAAAATAAAGACCCCCTTTTCTGATTCTCGATCAAGATAATTTATCTTTCTTTTTTACAAATATTTTGTAGACTATAAGTATATAAAGTAAGGACTGACTCTTTTAAAATACAGTAGTTTATACTGATTATGGGACAGACTGAAGCTGCATAGCAGACAAAGGAACCCAGAGCAGAATCATAGGGCATAAACTTAACTTTCTTGCTTTTCTTTGGAACTGCCATGGGAGCGGTCTGGCACTGGCCAATATTTTGGTTTATCCCTATGCACCTCTACGGACATCTACCATTAGTTACAAGCTCAGTAATAGTCATGGTTGAGCAAAGAGAGAAGGGACAAGGGAAATATGAGACTACGTATTCAGGAAAAAAAAAAAATTCAATTCTTTAATTCTCCAAAATGAGGACTTTCATCTCGCATGGCTCCTAACTGATAAAAGATTTCTTTTTGATCAACAATTTTGTGTTTCAATGTAATTACCAGGAAAACACAGAGATGTACAGACATAGACAATGACAAGGACTTGAAGTTGATATGTAAGCACAAAGCTTTGTTTATATATTGCATTATCCTCCTAGCATAAACAAAAAGTCATAAATCTCAAATCCAATACCGAATCTGCAAGGTCTTCAAATTCTCTTTCAACCCGGTGATCCGAGGCTTTTCCCAGTATAATCATCTGTCCACCCTAATATTTGCTCCAACATGTAGAGGAAAGGGAAACTCATCAAATCACATACAGAATACTTCTCAAAGACAATAGAATGTAAAGCGAAATTGTGAAAAAAGAAGAAGATAGTAATTGCCAGAACTTTTTTCATAGATGAATAATTGATTCAGACAATGGCGGAGTGTTTTGGTTTCAATGTAGGGAAATAATTTTGAAACAGGCAGCTTTCCTGCAGACTCAGTGTCACACATGCATGAAACAGATCATATAATTTTGAAACCCTGACATTATCATTTTGTTTTATTAGCATCCTTTATCAGGTTTATAAAGTTTTAACTTCGGGTGTGGCTTTCTCTAGAAACATGTATACCTTGTAATCTCATATTAGGCCAAATAACTGAAGTATCAGTTAAGATACTTTCAAGTATCAAGATAATAAGAAAGATTTCACCTTGTCAATGTCACACATTAGACCATTACGCCATGTATTACAAAGGAACACAAGCATACACACATGCACCAACACACACATGCTAGCGCGCCCAGACCAACAGAGCCGCTAATCCACTAACTAACTAAGGACTACAAAATATGTATTGTAAGCAGTAACAAACTCACTAGTTCTTCAACTTGCTTGATTGCATGAGTAATCAAATGAAGACCCTTTTGTGCAACCAAGCGAGTAATACAGATAACCAAGGGCACCTTGAGAGTAGTCTCTGTCAGGTGGTCGCCTGAGGTCAAACCAAGTCCCCTTTGAACATAGTATTTGCACAACTTCTTGCCCTCAGAGTTTTTAACTGCAAGAAACGGAAGAAAGGATAAATAAATTATTCTATTGTTCTGGTGTTCCCTGTAAGAGAGTAGTTCCATACACTAGTAACACTACATGGGACCTTTACTCTAGTGTAGCGTAAGGTCACGGAACTCCCAATAAGTAGGAAAAGTGGAATGCTAGTATTCCATGCATCTGTCTGTAATCAAAATAACAATTGGCAGATATCATGATCATAGCTGATTCAATCAGCCAAATTAATGGCATATTAGGCTATCTTGGCCTAAGGGATCTATCTCTTTCATTAGTCTAATTATAGTCTTGGATTATGTTTTTCTTCCTGTAGCTAGCTGTGACTTTCCTGTTCATGGCTCTTGTTTCTTGTTTCTGTTTCATTTTTTCAATAAAAGGTTGTTTCATTTCACCAAAACCAAAAAAAAAAAAATGAATATTTGGATGTGGTAACGATAGGAGTTATTGGTACGGTTCAAAGGATCGGACCCAGCTCCTCTTTCTCACTCATATTTTTCTTCCATTTCTTTTACAGGAAATGCAGATTCCAAATTCCCACTTCAGATTGCTTGAATTTAATATCAACAAATTCAATACTGATTGATCTTATACATTGCACTTTCACAGACAACAAGCATAAACATTCTAGCATGCACAATTCCACCCAAAGTTTGACTTTCGAAAGTGATATCAATGACAAATGACTAAGAGGGAAGACTACAATGACACAGAACTAAGTTTTACTTGGTGTGCGGTGTGTGCCCTTAATCGGGTACGCATCCATGGAGCAACCTAATACTAGAATATCTACAGAGAGGTTGGAAGTGATCCCTTTTCTTATAAGGAATGGAAGTCCATTCCTCTTCCTCTCTTGCACTGTAGGACTTGCTTGCGACTAGCTGCAAATAGCCAGACACAAAAAGAAAGAAACAACTTTTCCTAAATTTAATAATCATTTAGCGATGTTGTGTTATTAAATGCAGCATTGCGTGTATAACTAACTACTTCCAGAAGTTGAAGATGGAAAATGATACCAAAACAATTCGAAATATAAAAGATCAAATTGATACTTGAATATAATTTGCCTCATAGAAGTTACCATCAAAATTTGAAGGCAAGAAAACATCAGTAGAAGGGTTCCACATCGTAGTGTCTATTCCATTTACTATACCAAAGTACCTGCAGCATTACTATAAGGTCAACAGATCCATAGACGCAATAAAGGGTTTATATTATTGGAAACTAAAGATTAAGCTGACTATAGATCTATGACATGCAAAAAGCAAAAGACTTTCCTGAAAAAAAAACTGTAATTTGAACAAATTCAAATAAAGAAAGATCAGTAAAATGAACCGAGTTATATGCCTTAACTGGATTCGAATGCCAGGTAGGCTTTGGTGTTTATAGAGACCAATGAAGGAAAGATACATTAAAAAATTAACATGTAAATATAGCACGAATTGCATGGATATCATTTATTAGTATTTATGGAACATGTGTTAATTATCAAAGTTGAGAACTTACTTATCATGATTTCTTAGCAAAGTACTTGAAAGCCATCCAGAGCAGAGTGTCTCCTTGAGATATGTTGGAGAAACTGTACTGAAAGTGAAAGAAGAACCAGGTGTTGTCAAAAGAGATTTGGGGGTGGTGGTGGGGGGCGCTAAAAGTTAATATGACTGGGTATCCAATCACTCTTTCACATGATAACTACTGTAGGCCAGGTGAGCAGGACTGCTTCGGCTACAAGCACTAATATGGGACTTCCTATCACCAGCAGTTACTTCAATCAAGTTGAGATGTTCTGATCAATGTAAATGCATATCACCCTCTGAGTCTGAGGAAGGAATCCAGATTATAATTTTTGAGAGATGGGTGTAACATAGCACTATAGCAGTTTCATAGTCTTTCCTTTTTCTATTTCTCTTCCTTACGCTTCACAAAGGTATGTGGTGACTTCAGCATCATGTGTGTGGTGACATCTACATGACATCAGCTTGATTTTTTCTGTTATCAGTAGGCATAAGATTGCTGGTTCAATCCCATATATCTTAAGCTTATCAAATGTTCAGTTGCAGTGCTCTCTCTCTCTCTCTCGTAAATAAAATGCAAAGTTGTCTATGATGTCATTCATTTCATTTGTGCACATAAGCAGGAACATCATGCAAACAATTGCAAATTAAAAAATCACTGAGGCTACTTACACTACTGCATTGCTGTAGACAATTCCACCTTTCAATAAGCTTAATCGTTCGGGATTGTGACCAACAGTTCGATCATCAACTGCCTAAACCATATTGGTAGATGTGAGAGGCATGGTAACTATTAGTGTTAAAGAGATTAATTTCAATTTGAATGGGGAACTATTTCTACGGAACACTTCACCAGAATAATAACCAACACAAACACTGCAAGGACATTTTCAGTTCGCTAAGCTTTTAGCAGAGTTACGGTCTACTTTATCATTAGAAATATTACACTTTTTCCAGGAAAGAAATAGATGGCTAAACATTGAAGCTCATTTATCTTTGAAAAGAAACATCGAAAGATATTATCTGCCTTTTGATAAAAAAAAAAAAAAAAAAATCTTTGAAGTATTATTACCCCAAATAATGAATCCGTTAAACAGAACATTATGCTGAGACCCCATCTAGCAATTAAAAGCCTTTTAACATTTTACAGTACGTACACAAAGAAACCTCTCTGATGGATATACCTCACCTTGTCAAAGGTTGCATAAAGGGATCCATCAAGACCACACATGCTAAGTTGCTCTTGTCTGCCATACAAAAGAAAATGTTTAAGATGAGATTTCGCACAACTTAGAAAATTTTGTTAAAAATGGTATCCTTAATTTAGAAGATTGATGAACCACAAAATCTCAGTTTAAGTTTCAGAATACAACAAGTAAACCATGCATTTGGCGGTTAGCTGATGAATTCTAGAATGCTGTTGGCTTGGCTAAGCACATAAAATTTCAAAAATAAAAAATGGAAAACTCATGTGCACAGTGTTTTGAAAGAAACATAGCTGCACTACAACTAATGCATGTGAATGCTAACAGTAATAACTTTCTGGTCCATGATTAAATTAAAAGAGAACTTACTGGGATTTGAAAAATAGAAGGACATGAAAAAACACCCATAAGAAACCCTCTCTAGCAATAGAAAACAAAGCTCTAAATAGACCTTTAGAAAAATATAAAAGGAACATGTATTCATTGAAAAGAGATAAAATTTGCAATACAGGGGAAAAAGTATCCTCCAAACTGACTAAATAAGAACTGATCTAAAACAAGATACGACAAAATCAGAATGGTGATGATACAATATACCAGCTAATTTTTTTTTTGTAGAGAAGAACAAATAAGAGCTGTCTTGACTCTTGAGAATTCAATTTTCAGTCATGTGGAGAGAAATCCCACAAAAATCTGATCAAATCAAGAGAAAGGAGAAAAAAAAAGTAAAAGGAGAAAAAAGTAGCCTAAAATTTTACAACCGAACGACTGTATAATCATCTTTGCCATAATAAATAACGTTTTGCTTACCTACATTCACCATAGTGCTCCATGTTATGGATTGTTAACACTATTCTTGGCTTCTACAAGATAACACACGGGGAAACCAACATTATATACAAAACATAAATAACTTTACAGCATTGTTATCTGTTAAAACTTGAAGCGGGAACAGTAGCAAATAAGTGAGGAAGTACCTTAAGTGAAAGATAATGATACATGTCCCAATAAAGTATGGGTAAAGCACCAACCTGCCACTCATGGACATGAATGATATCAGGTTGTGTTCCCGTCACCTGGTATGACGCAGATTATCTTGTCACAAATTGGAAGAAGTATGTGGAGATAACAGTTCGAAATGAATTTTTATTTTAGGACAAGCTGAACTGTTTCAATGAAGACAGCTAAACACAATATTGAACAAAGAGTCCCCCATAAAAAATATGAATATTTTCATATAAATTCTAATGAGGGTATAATGCTACGAATAACTGTGTAGAACAGCTAAAGAACTGCTTCATATAAAATGTTATAAATATAATTGATCCCTTCATACAATTTACTGAAGTTCAACATATATATATTCTTGCAAAGGGTCAAACTACAAATATTCAAGTAAAAGTTCATATCTTCACTTTCAATATGTGTGTGTATATTTATACACACACACACACACAGAGTGAGAGGTGTGTGCAATGAAAAATGCAGCACGTACGGTTTGGGGAGGGTTTTTTTAACCTGCCATTTTAAAACTCAAATTGAAGATCCCTAACAGAGGAACAAACAGACCTTGTAAATTAAATGCATGCACATAATAAATAAGAAAAAAAGTTCAACAACTGATGATTCCTTGGGAAAAAGAAAGAAATAGAAGAAGAAGAAGAAAGAAGTCACTAGTCCTAAACCTGCATCCATTCAAGGCAAGCACGACTAAAGAACAAATAGGCCTCCAGCTCATTGTATGAACCCCCATACACCTGATGTCCCTTAAAGAACTGATTGGATGGTTCAATGAATATAACTGGGATTCCTGAAACTTGCCCATGATATGCATTAGTGGGGATCCAGTTTCCATCATGATAAGAGTTATATGTTGTGATTAACGTCAAGTTATTGATCTGATGCTTCTGGATACACTCATAGAAAGGAAGCATTATATGCACTGTGTGGCCGCGTGATAAACATGCTCGAGCAAGTCCAGTTACAACATCACCAAGACCACCAACTTTTGCTATTGGTGCCATTTCAGCTGTAACATGAACAATGTCCATGAGTTTGGAATCCTTGGTTTGTTGAGAGGGAAGTTCCGAGTTGACATCCCAAGAAGGGAACTGCTTCTTCCAAAATGGGATTTCATCAGTTGGAGATGGCCAATCAAATCCCTGAATATCAAGATGAGTCAAATTTGTTGGCTTTGCGATGCCGACCTGCAAATAGGAGTGGTAGGATTACTAGTTAATAGTGATTAAAAACACAAAACATGAAAATTGAAAGGTCTATGGCCGAGTTATTAGAGCTTCACAGTAATATTAAATTCTTAATCAATCTAGTACGGGTTACAGTTATCTAAACAGTAGCTTCTGATGCTAATTTTGACAAATCGTTTGTTCTACAAAAAAAACATAAAGATAACCCTTGAGTTTTAAACAATCAGTCGTCCAGACATATAGAGATCGAAACATAGCTTGAAATCAAGTGTAAAACAGGTAGAATATGTTGAATTATTGATGTTTAAAACAGATACAAATCGTTTTAAGAAGGCTGCAAGTATCTAAGACTTGATATGGCTAAAACTAGACATGTTAACAGCAAAATGAAAAGGTAGCAAGCAATCCTTATCATGTCGTAATCAGGAAGCAATGAAAGCATGTGTTAGTTGGTACCTGTGACGTGCGATGGGTTTGAGCTTCAATTCTGAATTTGAAGTTGTGGGCTTTCAGAAGCTTCCTCCTCGGATTCCAGAGTGATGAAGTAGTTGAAGCAGAGAGCAACTTCCCATACTCCATCGGAACCACTCTCATGATTTACACACTAGTCCTTCTCAACCCAAACTCCATTATTAGTCCAGTTCCACTGTTCCAGTCCAGTGCAGCAAAAAACAAAACAAAGTCATCTCATTTGCTTGTTTGTTTGTCCAGCCAAGCAAAACGACACACTCATCTCTGTTGTTTCCTGAATATGCGGCTGTGGCAGAGAGAGAGAGAGAGGGATCGGGTTTTGGGCCTTTGGGCCTCGGGTCGGCCTACCCTGACCATCCTTTTGCTGACGTCATGCTGCTGGAAATTACAATTGAGTTGAGAATTTAACTCTTTATGCTGCCTGGGCATCTAAAACAAGTGAAATCGAAGCAGGAAGGAAGACTCGACTCTCTTCCTTTCTCTCTCCCTGATTGTTTAGCCATGGCGGTAATGATTCCATTCTACTCTCTCTTTTCGTTGTTGATTTTGAAAATGTAGGTAAGGCTATAATTGTTTGTTGTGCAGGACTCGTCAGGGACGACCCTGATGGATCTGATAACGGCCGACCCGTCCACGGTGTCAGCAACGACGTCGTCTTCGTCATCGGCGCAGTCGTCGGCTCCTCCTCCTCCGTATGCGGCGGCTTCTCGGGGCACCAGCCCGGGCTCGGCTCTGGGAAAGCCTGCCGTGGAGAAGAGGTCGAAGCGGGCGGCACTGATGCAGATCCAGAACGACACCATCTCCGCCGCCAAAGCTGCTTTGAATCCCGTGCGCACCAACATCATCATGGGGCCCCAGAAGAACCGCCACAAGCAGAAAAAGCCTGTTTCATACGCTCAACTTGCGAGGAGCATTCACGAGCTGGCTGCTTCTTCCGATCAGGTGCTCCTTCATTCATTCCTCTAAAATCTAATCTTCACATTTACTTACACTCATTTCTTATTCATTTCCAATAGAAAAGTTCCCAGAAGCAGTTGGTGAATCACGTCTTTCCCAAGCTTGCCGTCTACAATTCTGTTGACCCCTCCGTCGCCCCTTCTCTTCTCATGGTAACTATACCATGCGCCATAATTGACTATTCATAAATGCATTGCATGGTTCCAGGCAAATTTATTTATACATATATTCTGTCTGCAGCTCAATCAGCAGTGTGAGGATAAAAGCGTTCTACGGTATGTCTATTATTACTTGGCCAGGATTTTATCTGACACTGGTGCTCAAGGTGTAACCACGGGCGGTGGGATCCCAACTCCAAACTGGGATGCTCTAGCTGACATTGATGCTATCGGAGGGGTCACTCGAGCTGATGTTGTACCAAGAATAGTAAATCAGCTCACTATAGAGGCTAAAAATGCCGATCCAGAATGTAATGTGATTTTTTAAGATTACTAGCACTCTTTTCGGCTATGTTTCATTTAGTTAATCTCATGATTGTTGGAGTAGTTTCTGTGTGTAGGATTAAAATCACTGCACAAAGTTCTACTTTATAGCACATACTAAGTACAAACTTGATCTATCTTAAGTATACATGGTCTTTGAAACGGCCAAAGGGTGTGAAGTGAACATGTCTAACAAAATTTGTTATATTATACTTGTGCATCAACAAACAACTCATGGTTATAAGAGCTAGAGAATTTGGAAACATATGCTTAAAAGGGGAAAATGTAATTGCATTATTTCTCTGTGTATCATTACTTAAATATTAGTGGCTGTTCTTTTGATAGATTCTGTTTATTTGTGTAATTAATGTTTTGACTTAATTTTTGTTGTTCTTCTTGTTGCTGTAGTTCATGCACGAAGACTGCAAGCTTTGAAGGCTCTTACATATGCCCCATCAACAAATTCTGAAATATTGTCCCAATTGTATGAAATTGTTTTTGGCATTCTTGATAAGGTATGTTGTCAGCTCATCTCACAAAAATGGGCTGGTTATGTTCTGTGAATAGTATATTCTGGTATATTCTGGTCATTCTTGTTAGGAGGCTGTGATGTCTGGATCATTCTTGCTTTCCTGGGTCAGGCTGTGATGTAATATTGCATCGAAGTTTCTATTTCTGATAATATGTGTTTCTGTATACTTATTAATTTCTAGGTTGCTGATGGCCCACAAAAACGCAAGAAAGGTGTGTTTGGGACTAAAGGTGGCGATAAAGAGGTAGAGTTTATCTGTTTCAAATATTTTATTTTCTGCTTGAAGGCTTGGAATGGTGGAATCCTCTACTTGCTCTCTACTTTCAAACTAGATGGTGTGAAGTTGGTGATTTTCCTGATGATTGAGAAATGCATACATATCTACTTCCCAGCGTTTATGAGTTATGAATCATCACAGTCATGAACTTTTCTTAATGGTCAACCTTTATGTATGAGAGTGTGTGTATGTATATTCTACTATGGATAGTGGATAACCATTCTAGAGTTTGTCGGAATCTATTGTTTTGAAAGAATTAGCGTGAACCCTACGACCCCATTGAGGTTTAGCACATTCTCACTATTTTCTAGGCTTTATCTATTTATTTCGCTTCTCATTATTGAATTTTGTTTCCTGTTAAAAAATAAAAGGCAAGAAAATTGGCCTCAAAATTTGACCTTTTAGGTATTCGTGGTTTAAATCATGCATGCACATTCATTCCTTGGCTTGTGGTCATATGATTTTCTTCATTGAACTGAAATCTTCCTGTCCTTGAGCTAATCCTTGTTTTATTTACTTGTTCCCTTTTATTTTCCAACTTCAGTTCATCATCCGAAGTAACTTGCAATATGGTGCCCTAAGTGCTCTTAGAAGACTTCCATTGGATCCAGGAAACCCAGCTTTTTTGTACCGTGCTGTTCAAGGGTTGGTTTTTCTTCATTCTGGTAGTCAGTTTCTGATTGAATAATTTTCATGATTTTGATTTCCTTATATAACTTCCTCAGGCACATCTCTATGGTTCTGATGCTGTGGTCATGTATGCATGATTTTGATTGAACAGTTCTATTATAATATTGATCTCATGTCCTTTTTTTATTTGCTTCTCTATGGCTCCGACATTGATTTTTAACTTTTTCTAGCTACTAGCCATGGTATCATTAGAAATTATACCTGTGTCAGTTATCCAAGTCAAGGATCTTTGTGTTTCACTTCAGGGTTTCGTTTGCTGATCCTGTTGCTGTAAGGCATTCTTTGGAAATTCTGTTTGAGCTAGCCACAAAAGACCCTTATGCAGTTGCAATGGGCTTAGGTAATATTGACTTTCTAAGTTTCCACATTCAAATTTTTGTGCACTTGTTAATATGAAACAGACCTTTTGTGGTGTTTATGCTTCTAATGGTTTTAAATTTCCTATTGCAGGGAAACACGCAGAGCCTGGAGGTATTCTTTCAATCTTTGTTAATTTATCCTCTTACTGTATGTAATAATTGTGTCTGTTGTTCTAAGTAACATGTTTCTAAACAAAACAAAAAGTTGTGTTTGCATGTTTTCAATACAAATCATTGATATAATGACAGATTGACTTGGTACCTTTTTCCTACTTTTGTAAAGGCTTGTCTATTGCCAGGAAGAAGAGAAAGAAATCACATATGATTTATTTATCACAGATATGGCCTGTAGTTTGAAATACAACTTCTAACCATTATCCTTACAAACCATTGACTAGAACGACTGTTTTGTTCATTAGATTATGTGATATTTCCAACTTGGATCCATATATCTTGTTTTTCTGGTCTACTTCTGAAATCAAAGGAGAGAAATAGAGAAAAACAAAAACAACAAAGGAGAGTAGATTTGTACTGTTCCAAGGAGAATAATTTCTGGTCCTGCGTTGTTTATATGGTGTTAAAACATTGTAGTTTAGTCCAATGTTGATTGCCCTTTCTTCTAGTAATTCAAATTATTAAGAAGTTGGTTGTATCAGCATGCTTGAACATTACTTCTCACTGCATGTTATGATACCTTGCTCGTTCTTGTATATACCAGGGGCTTTACACCTTGCTTGTTCTTGTATATACCAGGGGCTTTACAGGATGTTCTCCATTTGCATGATGTCCTTGCTAGAGTTGCTCTGGCTAGGTTGTGCTATACAATTTCAAGAGCACGAGCATTGGATGGTAACTCTAATTGAAGAACTCTCTCCTTCATATAAATAGATAGATATGTACATACACACATTGTACATATATTTTAATTTATTGTACTTATTTTGGTGTAAACATGATTTGTATCCTTTGTTACTTGTCCATCTGCAGAGAGGCCTGATATTAGATCTCAGTTCAACTCTGTACTCTATCAACTCCTCCTGGATCCCAGCGAAAGAGTTTGTTTTGAGGCAATCTTATGTATATTGGGAAAACAGGATAACTCAGAAAGGTGTGTCTTTGATTCTGATACTTAATCCCTTCTTCACACAAAAAGTATTAGATGTAAAATTGTTGTATGACCAGTCTTCCTCAGTTCTTTCCGCCTTCTTATTCATCCAGATATCTTTTCTAATAAACATGCTTGGTTCTAATAGTTTTTTTAATGTAGGACTGACGATCGAGCTGCCGGATGGTACCGATTAACTAGAGAGATTCTCAAGTTGCCTGAAGCACCTTCTGTGAAGGATTCCTCCAAAGATAAAGCTCAAAAGACAAGGCGCCCTCAACCCCTCATTAAACTTGTAATGAGAAGGTTTTAAGACTCTCTCTCTCTCTCTCTCTCTCTCTCTGTGTTGTCTTCTTTTGTTTTGAGAACTTTATTTTTATCTACTTTTTCATTTTATTGAATGAAGAATCATAAAAGCATCATACATCAAGACTGAGTCAGAGCTGCTGGAGGCAGAGAGCAACAAACAAAAAGCTCAACTGCCACCAAACCAGCACAATCAAAGGATAATCCCTCTGCTTTACGGTCTAAAACAATAGATGCCAAGAGTGTAATCTTAGTTCCTCAGAAAACAGAGGCCCATTAAGATGCCCAGAACCTAAGTTTCTTCCAAAGCTCTTCCATCTTTGCACCACAACAAACCCTAAACATCCTTCTTTTTCTTTACATCCAGATAACCCATGTCATAACTATCACACTGCAACCCCAGAACTTTGGCATCTTTTTCTGTGCCAAAAGCAAAAGGTTTCTTAACAGGTCAATCACCCCAGCCTCCTTAAACTACTTTTGCCATGAAATAAAGCTGCTTTACAATGTCCCAAAAACATTATCAACACTCCCCTGTGACATGGACATACCAAACCTGAAACAGCTGCTTGGTCTTCTCTGTTGATAATTGATGTTGAGAGGTTGTTCATGAAGCTTGTTTTCATGTATAGCATTCTGGTTGAGCTTGATAGTTTCTTAATGGTTTTTCATGTATTTAAAAACTGTCGATATTAATTCAATTATTTGAACTCCCTGATTTTGTTTCAGATTGGAGAGTTCTTTCCGAAGTTTTTCTAGGCCAGTACTCCATGCAGCATCAAGAGTTGTGCAGGAGATGGGAAAGAGTAGGGCTGCTGCATTTGCTCTAGGCATACAGGATATCGACGAAACAGTGCATGTTAACACATTTTCTGAGACTGTTGATTCCCGCGAGATAGATAGTAGTGAAGCCTCACATCCTGAGAGTAATTCTTCCTACTTTTTTGTTTTGATAGAAGTTCTGCTAACTTTTCATTCACAATCTTGCATAGCGTCTTTCATTTATGTTCCTTCTTTATCATATATTCTGAAATATCAGTTCAATTGAATTTCTGTTGGATAGATTATAGGGATTGAATCATTGAGAGTGTAGATTTTTCTGAAGAGAAATGATTATTGTTTGCGAGGAAAAAAGATAACAAAGTAGAGTAATCGTCAAGGAAGTCTGCAAGAGCAGCAAGTACAGAATAGTAGGAAGCCGAATAATTAAATAAGCAGACTTCCAATCTTCAACCAAAGTGCGTCAACTCACTGCTGCTTCCATCTGACAATAATAATGTAGAGAACGGTCCTAATACCGCCCAAAGACCAGACTAAACTTGATTACTCAAACAGAATGCCAGAAATGTGCACGCTAAAGAAGACTTCACCTCTCCGCTCTTTTCATAAATTAAAATTTGATCGAGTGGGATAAAACAGATCATAGGAAGTAACTATACAAACAGTCTTTGCTTTGAACTAAAGTCCTTGGTTAATATAGGCTTTATATTGTTTGCTTTCACTTTACTTATCCAGTACATTCAAGGGGGTGAATAATTGGTATTGTGGATCCTAATCTGATTGTATTCTTTGATTTGTTTTCCACTACCTTTTTTATTTATTTGTTTTACATATAGGTATCCGAAGAACGTCCTCCTTATCTACTGGGGTAGGTGGCAAGGATACAATTGCTAGTTTGTTGGCTTCATTAATGGAAGTTGTGCGGACAACCGTGGCATGTGAGTGTGTTTATGTTCGAGCTATGGTTATTAAGGCATTGATCTGGATGCAAAGTCCACATGATTCGTTTGATCAACTAGAATCTATAATTGCATCAGAGCTTTCTGATCCAGCTTGGCCAGCCACGCTCCTGAATGATATTTTACTCACTTTGCATGCTCGGTTTAAGGTATGTTGTAGAAAATTAAAGTATCTCATGGTGGGCAATTTATTAAGAACTTCATATGTACAGATATCTACAAATTTAAAATGAATTAGTTTTAACCAACTTAACTAACATGTTCCCTGCTGCTTACATGCTAGGGTAGTTGTTTCTGTTGAAATTGGTTTATGTTACTGATTTCCACTTGTAGTCTGTTTCGGTTATATATGACTAAATCTTCTCTTAAAATAATGAGAACTCAAAATTTTGTGATGAGTGGGTATACCACTTATAAGTTGGGATCAAATAAGACAGGGTTTAGCCTTCGGAAGTTCATTAATAGATGCATCACAAAAAAATAAAAAATAAAAAAAATCAAGAACACCTGAATTCAGATCAAAGGAGACAAGAACAACTTGCTGTTCTATACAATCAAGGTTTCAGGCTATTCTAAACCTACACAAGTTGTCAATTTGTCAAATGACAGGCTAATCCAAAAGACATGTTGTATTGTTGATTGGGAGTAGAGATAATTTGAAGATATGGTGGAGGATGTGGATCTATTATAGTTTTAGCTTCTTTCTAGTATCATATGGGAAAAAAATGTTTAAGCAGGAGTGGATTGATCAAACGCTTTATTGAGGATTGATTGTTTAGTAAACATTAATGTGCTTTTGGAGAGGGTAAAAAGGCGAAAATTCTTTGGGGATGCGGGGTGTTAGCCGTAGTCTTGGTGGTATGGATTCACATATATGAGTGTTATGCGTGCACATGTGTGCAAACATCAATAATTTTTGCTTCTTTAAGTATAGGGCTGAATAAAATTGCCCTGTTGCATAAAAAATTTATGGACCAGCCCTGTTGCATAAATGAGTATCAACACCTCCATGTTTAACTGATCTTTAGGTTAGTGCAAGAAATCAATGATGCGCAAGGATGTCTAAGCTAACTCTATTGCTAGGTCTACTAAATAAGCTCTTCATTAGTGTGAATCATGTGTTTTGTCCAGAAAAAACTTACACTAATCTTATTTCATTTTAATAACTTCTATTACAGTTCTTATCTATTTAAAAGAAACTTAAATTTGTTTGATTAGGCAACTCCAGATATGGCCGTCACTCTTCTTGAAATTGCAAGGATCTTTGCAACTAAAGCTCCGGGGAAGATTGATGCTGATGTACTACAACTACTGTGGAAGGTAATTTTTATCCTTCAATCATCACCTCAGACATTTCTTATGATCAAAGGTCCATCATATGTTTTTCTCCATTTTCTATTTTTATTTTCTTAAGCAAGTTTCGTTTCACTTGAATTTTAGTCTGTTTGTTTGTTTTTTGGAAAAAAAATTTCCACCTTTTTTCATGTGTCTTGTAACCACAGTTACAGTTTCTTGACTTAGATTTGTTTTCACTTCCATACAATTGACTTACTTATGATGATAAGGTGCATTGCCACACTTAAATGAGCTAGGGTCCAGTAGATCTTACTTTCGTTAGTCAGTCAGTCGTGCTGCACATTACGAATCATAATTTACAAAAGTTACTTTTGATGATAGCATGTGGGGTGTGCTTGTATATATCTGGGGTCCAATAAATGTAAAATGGAGCTGAAACCTTGAGATTTCTATATTTGTTAACCTCAATGTTTTGATATCGTCTCAGTTGCTGAAATCACCCAACTGAAACTGGGGAAATGACATCAATTTTATGTGATGTTAAATCATTTTGGCATAGAGAAAGACCATTAAAACCTTTTTGCATGTGTCTGACATGTGGACCTATGGCTTTAGACTTGAGATAAGGGATCATATATGCGAATAATTGTCTTTCCATGTACAAGGATTAGTTTTAAACAGTCATTTTGTATAGTAGTTTTCACTTTTTGGTCATTTCAGCACAGAAGTTGTCTTCCTTTCTCTTTTTCAGTTTCTTCTTTTCTTTAGCATTGCCAATCACAGCTTGCGAATTTCTCTCTTAGTGGTGGATCAGAAGTTCAGAACCAATCTTTGCTCCTGCAAAGTTTATTTGGAATGTAATGTTGTGATATCAGCCAATTATGTATGTCAAGGAACCCCAAAAGAACACAGCAAACCAAGAGAAACAACAACAGAGATAAGACACAAAGAACACAAATTTAAGGTGGTTCAGCAAAACCTTTGCCTACATCCACCGGCACACCGGCAGAAAACACTTCCACTATATTAATAATGGGTACACCAGAAAGAATAAGAAAACAAGGACTCTCTCTTCTCTTCCTATCTCTCTCCTCTCTGCCCTCTCTCACCCTCTAACCGAGAATGGAACACACTTTGCTCTTTGTCTATGCGATACAAAACCTAGAACTGAACCTCTCCTTATATAGCCATAAGGATATCAGATCTCTTCACCAAATAGGAAATCCAATCCTATTAGTGGTAGGCAATAATGCCTCCTTCATTATCTGTAATCAAAAGATTACAGGTACACCGTCATCAATAAGAATTTACTTTCCTTATTGGAACACCATACTCTAAGACGAAACACCTTAGGAAAAACACATGGGCTGGAAACCCAACATGTAAATCCCCCAATAAGGTGAAGATTTTGGGTTTGCTTGTGGCACAGGGGAGGACGAATACATGTGATGTTCTTCAAAGGAGAAGACCAAGATGTTGTTTTTCTCCTCTCTGGTGCATTTTGTGGAAAGTTCAGGGGGAAAGTGTTGACCATATTTTTGTGCACTGTGAAGTCGCTAATTTCTTATGGAAGAAGTTATTTAGGGAGGCAAGAGTGGACTGTTCTGCTCCATAGGGAGGAGTGCTTGCTAAAAGAAAATACTTCAGCTTTTGGTAAAGGGAAGAAGGCCAGAATCCTTTGGGGTTGTGGGGTGCTAGCTGTAGTTTAGGTGATGTGGATGGAAAGAAACAAAAGATTATTTGAAACCTACAAAATGGTGGAGAGGGAAGACCTGTGGGAGATTTGGGCATCGTTATGGGCTTCTACTTCTAAGGCTTTTAGGGATTATACTCTTTCTTCCATTATTCTTAACTGGCAAGCAATTGTAATTTAAGCCCCAAAGCCCTGAGCTTTGAGTTAGCATTAGCAGATGGGCTGCTAAATCTCTATCCCTAGCTACCCTCTTCTGCTATCTAAAGCGGACTCCTTGTCCGACTCCTTGTACATTACTTCTTTTTTCAATAAAAAGCTGTTTTCATTTTTATTTTTATTTTTTAAAAAGGTATTATCGTTTCCACTCAACTTTGAGATTTAATGCCGGGGCTCGTACATCCATAGAGTTAATTGTTAATTATCATTTTGATTTTTAATATGGTTCTACATGTCGTCTAGATTTTGCTGGTACTCATGTAAACATTGTTGCTCTTCAACTGGTATATGTTTTGGTCTGATTGTTTGCTGTTATTGACACTTGTAGACTTGCCTTGTTGGAGCTGGTCCTGATGGGAAACATACTGCATTAGAAGCGGTTACCATAGTTCTTGATTTACCACCACCACAACCTGGGTCAATGTTGGGGATTACATCAGTTGACAGGGTATCTGCTTCTGATCCAAAGGCAGCTCTGGCTTTGCAGAGATTAGTACAAGCTGCAGTAAGCATCTGAATGACCATTAGATGCTTCATTTGCTTCTCTTTAATTTTATTCATTAAAAACATGCATGATTTCCATCTTTATTGAGTTTAGGTATGGTTTCTTGGAGAAAATGCAAACTATGCTGCTTCTGAATATGCTTGGGAATCCACAACCCCTCCTGGTACCGCATTGATGATGCTAGATGCAGATAAGATGGTTGCTGCAGCCAGTTCCCGTAACCCTACTCTAGCTGGTGCATTGACTAGGCTACAGAGGTGTGCATTCAGTGGCAGCTGGGAGGTATTAGCTTCTACTCAGTGTCAGCCCCTTTTCTTTGACAGAAACTGAAACAAACAACCTCTATCAATAGCGATAGAGTTAAATATGAGTTTCACCTCCTCCTGTATGTGTCTGAATATGGTGGGTAGGAGTTGTAATGATTAGTTGAGTGCGTATTTCCGAAGCATTGGTTTATTGTTATGGTAGTTTTGCGACCAGGATTGATTGGAACTTTCATTAACCAACTTTTCTCTGAATATTTTTTCTCCCCTCAACCATATTTTGGTGCTGTCTGTTAGAAAGTAGAGCATCAACCAAAAAGCATTGGTAACGGGTAGTGAGGACCAAGATCTTTTATATTATATTATTATGCATGGCTTAGAATTCCTGATGTGGAATTCCCCATTCTACAAACCCAACCTCCCAACACCCAAACCACAACACCCCCCCCC
>NC_020494.1:6662576-6678845 GCF_000184155.1 Fragaria vesca subsp. vesca
CCCCCCCCACCCCCCCCCCACCCCCACCACACACACACACACACGCTTCTCTCTCTAGGTCGGACCTCACATTTGGGTGGCTGATATGGGACATGTATGTAGATCTCCCATGGCGCAACTGCATATCTCGGTGAACGTGGTTGGAACGAATAGCTAATTGTATGTTAGAGACCAATTGGTAGACACTTAAGAATTTATTGTTTATTGTGCGAGGCTTAGAATCTGACTGTGTGGTTCTACAGTCTCCAGCTCTATCAGAATGAGTTTCCTATACAAAATGAACAACAAAATTATTATCAATCACAGAATCCCTTCGGCTCATGTGCATGGTGCATTTTTTTTCTTTGTGTATTGCAATTTCTACTTTTTTTATGTTGCAGTAGAGGTAGGCATTAATAAAAGAATTTTCAGGAGTAGAAAAGGTTAGGAGGGAAGGAGAAGACAGGACAGATGAAGAAGCAATGATAAACAGGTCTTAACCGTAAGTCAATGGCCTAGTTAAACTGAGGTCTTAAACTGAAGTGATAAGCATGAGGTTTATTCTGAGGTAGACAGTAACAATGCCTATATATGAAAATACATCAAATTGACAGGGATAGGTAAGAAATGATATACATCCAAGTAATGGATGAAATATAGTCACCCTCAGGTTGCATTAAAAACATTGCATTCAATTAAGATATGTTACTCTTTTAAGTTTTATCTTTATTTTTTACTTTATTTTTATTTTTATAACCTATTGGTTATTCGGTTCTCCAGGTTCGGATCATTGCTGCTCAAGCTCTCACAACTATGGCAATAAGATCTGGTGAGCCTTTTAGGCTGCAAATATACGAATTTCTACACACTATAGCTCAGGGCGGAGTGCAGTCTCAGTTTTCTGAGATGCATCCCAGTAATGGAGAAGACCAGGGAGCTAGTGGAACAGGCCTCGGAGTTCTAATCAGTCCCATGATAGAGGTTCTTGATGAAATGTATAGGGCGCAAGATGATTTGATCAAGTAAGCAGTTCTTTCTTCAGTTGAGTCGGTCCTATTCAAAGTATTCGTACTAATTTGTTCTGTGGGTCAATAGGGAAATGCGCAACCATGATAATGTGAATAAGGAATGGACAGATGAAGAGCTTAAGAAACTCTACGAAACCCATGAAAGGTTGCTTGATCTTGTTTCTCTGTTTTGTTATGTTCCAAGAGCAAAATATCTGCCTTTGGGGCCAATAAGGTATGGGATCTCTTTTTTATGTCTTTTACTGTTAGTATTTATGTTCAATCTGTCTTTTATTTCATGTATATATGTGGTTTGAAAAAACAAGACTTCAAGGGAGCTTTGTGTTGGTGATGTGGCCACTACTACGATGTAGTAAAAACTGTTAAATATTACCCTTAGCTATATAAAAGACAAGCCACACAGATTGTCAGTTTATATTTTTTCTTAAGAATCTTGAACAAAAAGAACTGTGACAAATTTCTACGAATATCTTGTAGGGTGATTTATGTGATTCCCAGTCCTGTTACTGATATTATGTGTTAAATAAACTTTGTTTAATACCCTTTACTGTTAGGGTTTCATCAGTTCAGTCCCTTGGCTACTAATTTCATCAGAAAAGTCCATGCACTCTCAATTCCCACCCAATAGGTCCATTCCATCAATACTCTGTCAAATTTTGGTGTTGGCGTGGAAAGGGTCTTCTGTTCTGTTATCAGAATTTGACAGAGTGGACCTATTGGGGTGAGAATTAAGAGTGTAGAGACTTATCTGATGAAACCATTACAGTAGCAGAAATTAGTGGTTTGCTCCGTAGCCCTAGTCTTCAATAGACTTTCTTGTCCACCTTTTTTGTTTCATTCTTTTTGTTCACTGAATTCTGTTAAAAAAGAAAAAATAATCACTTTTATGAAGCATTAACTTTGTCAGATGATAGCTGTGAGACAGTGATCAGTGTGAAATGAAATTTAGTAGTGCATGTCGTTTCTTGGTACGGGTTTCACTTTTTTCTCTATCTGGATTTCTTATCCTCTTTTGTTCATCCCGCTTCTCAATCTTATGACAGTGCAAAACTTATCGACATCTATCGCACCAGGCACAATATTAGTGCATCAACTGGTTTGAGTGATCCAGCAGTTGCTACAGGAATTTCTGATCTTATGTATGAATCTAAACCAGCAGCAGTAGAGTCCGATATGCTTGATGATGACCTTGTAAATGCTTGGGCAGCAAACCTTGGTGATGATGGACTTTTAGGAAATAATGCACCGGCATTGAGCAGGGTAACAAATCATTTTTCTTTTAATAATGTAGTCTGAACTTTTAGTATCTTTTAAAATTCGGTAGAAGGATACAATAAGGGGGTTGAAATAGGTGCCCCCTTTGTAACAACCACTCCCTTCCATGAAATTTTTTCTATTGGATATGTGCATGGAGGGGGTGTGATTTCTAAAAAGAGGAGCCAATTATCCTGACTCTGAGTGAAACATTTATCTACATCTTACTCCATCTCTATACATATACTATATATATCAGATATGTAAATCTATAATGACATTATTATAAGTTTCTTTAGATAGAGTTCAGATGTCAAATCGTTACTAGCCCCCGACTCTTTGTTTCTACTTAAATGAACTTGTTGATTCAAGGTACCAGCTCAACCAGAACTTACCTGAAGTTACATGGTCAGTCTAATTCTAGGATTGCCATTTAGTGGCCCATATGCAACTAGTTGCTATAAGGATAGAACCATACGTAAGAAAAAACGTGGTTGACTCTGTATGACTAGGATCAGCCAGGATTGAAGATGTGAAATGGTTTCAGGTTTCATTCATGCTTCTTGGGAGTACACAGATGTGGTCAAAATTTTGAAATTAGGATCAAATCTGACTTGCCTGTAGTGGGTAGCTTAGTATTTCAGTCCTCCAGAAGCAAGTCTGAAGATGAGTGGAAGAGGTGGCTTGCCACACATGGCATGCAGGAGGAGTTATGGTATCTTATTTGTGTGCTATCATAAAGGCTTCTGCTTATAATGTACTCACTAAGAAGAAAAAAGGTGTAGAGCGCATATGCTTATAATGTACTCACTAGGAAGAAGAAAAAATTGTAGAGCGCATGTTGCTGATTATCCAGGAATCTCACTATGTAGGTAATAGTGGATCAACTTAAGTCACATTCTTCAGAACAAAACTAAAGGTTTGAGAGGTAGCTAGAAGCTAGGGAAAGAGGGCTGAGAGGCCAATTCTCTTTCAAGGATTTTCTTGGGCCTAGCTCAGAAGTTGTTGGCAGGTCCAATATTGTGAATGGTACTTTGCATAGATGATTAATTAAAGGTCTTCTCTTGAGAAGCATATCTTATATACTATAGTTAGAGTTTTTAGCTTCTCTTTTGCGAAGTATTTTCAGCTCACAGTAGATTGCCTGATGCACCCTGAGTGATGAATACTTCACATCTGCTTCTTGTTAGGTTAATGAATTTCTTGCTGGTGCTGGAACTGATGCTCCTGATGTTGATGAAGAAAACATAATCTCTAGGCCATCAGTTAGTTATGATGATATGTGGGCAAAGACGCTTTTAGAGACTTCAGAACTGGAGGTATGTTTCTTTATACTATTCATCAATTGGCACTGCATGCAATAGTGCTGGAGTAGCAATGTATCTAAAAGGGTTGTAACTAACTATAATCAATTAAATTGCAGGAAGAGGATGCGAGGTCATCCGGGTCATCTTCCCCTGAATCAACAGGCTCGGTTGAAACTTCCATATCATCCCATTTTGGGGGAATGAATTACCCTTCACTTTTCAGTTCACGGCCGGTATGAGATGCATTAATTATTTTTTGCTCTTTCATACATTTTATTAATCCATGGTTCTGATTTTTAAGTTCACATGCTTCGGATGTGCTATTGTTCTATTACCAGGCTTGATTATTTAGGCTCCAGAACTGTTATACTGTAACTAGTTCTCAGGTGGTGTTACTAACAACAACTAGCCTCTATGATTGTAGTTCCCAATGCAGATAAAACAAATCATATTATAGTTCACATTTTAATCCTGCGTGCATTATATTATGAGCTATAGTCTACTTTCATGTGTGCATTAAAAATTTAAAATTGCCAGGCCTTTGAATTGATTTGACAGTTGGGACGGGGCTGGTACCAGTTAAATTAAATTTTAAAGAGGAGAAATTGGGAAACCCTTGAGGTCAAAAGATGTATGGATGACTTTTGCTTTGGGCCTTTGTTTGGAGTAGAAGAAATGTATCACCTAATGATCTGTAAACAAATCTCCTATAGGTTCTGTAAGAAAAATAACAAGACTGTTATGAATGTCTATTCTTTGTTTAAAGAGTCATAAAGGATCAAAGCTTTAGGGTTACAGTTCTTTTTGTGGAACATGCTCCATGCGTAACCTGTCTTGTGAAGGGTCAAGTAATAGCTCTGATACTTGTTGCCTAATTGATCCATGGATATTACTAGTTGCTAATGGACTTTTCCTTGACATGCAGCATCTTCCATATATTTCATGTTTGGTTGATTAATCATTTTGTAACAGGAGAGGTCTGGAGGAAGCAGATATAGCAATCCATCTATGGGGGGTCCCTCATTCAGTGAGGGTTTAGGATCTCCAGTAAGTTCTCATTGCCTCTCACATATCTAGTTCCGTATCCTCTGGTTCTGTCAAAATTCTGAGTCTTCCATCTTTTACCAGATTAGAGAAGATCCTCCGCCATACTCGTCACCTGCCACGCAAAGATTTGAGTCGTTTGAGAATCCCCTAGCTGGATCCCAGAGTTTTGGATCCCAAGATGACGAACGTGTTTCTTCTGGAAATCCTCAACATGGAACAGCACTTTATGACTTCACTGCTGGTGGAGATGATGAGGTAATGAGCTCCTAATGATCCACACTGTCCTTTAAAAGTATTTTTTTGATGATCCAAGTGTCATTTCTAACCTGTCAGCAGGTATATATTTGTATAGAGCAATGATCCTATGAAATAAATGCTTACTGGATGATCCTCTGCCTTCTCATGTGGCAAAAATTTTGCGGTCTTTTCTCAGTCAAATTAGTAGGTCATTTTGAGTGCAAACATGGAGGTGGCTAATATGGTTTTCTGTTCATGCAGTTAAATTTAACATCCGGAGAGGAGGTTGATATTGAGTATGAAGTGGATGGCTGGTTTTATGTAAGTATACAGGGTGCATAGGGTTAGATAATATTTGTGGCTTGTTAGTGCTCCAATATCTAGAAAGCAAGATTTCATCTATTTATCTCCTTTATTATTCATTTATTATTATTGTTCATATCATTAGTTTTGCCACTGTGACCTCACCACATCTAGATATAATTCACTGCTAGCAAAGAACGAAGTTGGTTCCTATCGGAATTCACATTCTTGATTACTAGGTATAGGTTCAGAAACATAAGGTTGTATTGTACTCTGTCTACCGTCTATGTATGTTGTTACCTAACCAAAAGTTCTGTGCCAAAATTAAGGTGATCACCTGGACCCTGAGTAGTAAAAGTTTCTACACCCTGAATTGCATCTGTTCAGTTTTGCTGCGATCTTGGTTCTTCTGACGTTTTCATATAGTTGTATATTTTGTTAATTACCGTTTTGACTCGTTTTCTGCATAGTGCTCCTTTCAAGTGAGGCAACAAATGGCGCTAATGTGTTGGGCCATACTTGACATATTTGCAGGTAAAGAAGAAACGCCCTGGGAGAGATGGGAAAATGGCTGGTCTGGTCCCAGTCCTCTATGTTAGTCAATCTTGAATCTTGATATGCAGATTGACCTGCTATTCTTGGTTCTGCACTGTCTTATGTTAGGCAGTGGGCTTGATTGCGCTACCTGGGAGTTTGAGTCTCCAGATTAGTGCCACATTAGTGAATCTCCTAGCACATCCACATTTTTTTTGGCAGTGGGAGTTCCATGAGAGTTAACCAGGATATTGGTCCATTGTTTATAGTTCTTGATTGTAGTATATGTTCCCATTGTTTATAATTGTTGGTTGTTTTATATGTTAACGTTGCTATACTTCAATTGTGTTTTTGATTAGGTGACTACAAAGTGTATACCCTATATACGAGTGATTTGAGATTCATATAAGCCATTTGAGATGTTTCTCAAATATTAGAAGTCTAGTCAAAAACTTCGAAAGTTATATTATACACCTAACCGGCATTTATTACTCATGAAATTAGAATCTATGAGTGTACGTACGTATATGGTGGTTTAAGATTTACTAATGGTATGTGTATGTTTAGGGGACTTGTTTAAATAGAAAAGTGACGAGTTTTGGCCCAAAGCAGACAAATTTTTTTTTTTTTTTGGTTACAAGAAATGAAATATTTCTGTTGATACTTAAAAAATTAATATTCATGCCTATAATAGATATTACAAATCTAATAAGAAAATACACAAGCGAATTATATTTGGAAATACAAAAGTTACAAATTTAATCGAATTGTCACGTATGTGAACCACAATCATGTTTTTGGGGCTTGTAAAAATGGGTGTGGTGTGAAAGGTTACGGAAACGTAAAATGCTTATTTGTTGATTCAACGTTATTGGTGATTTCAATCTTGGGCATGAAATCCAAGTCCAATGATTTAGATCGACATATGAAATTGTGAATATGCATGAGAATATTGGGTCGATCCTTCTTTCTTTTAAACCTAAGGCCTAAACTACACTTAAGCTCCTACCAGTCTCTCTCGTTTCCCAAGTCTCTTGCCAGTTACCCAGATTCCTTCTTTATCTACAGCAACCATATACCCGGTCCAAATTGTAATCTCCTAAAGTTATCACCTCATCTTGTTGGAGAAGCCATGAGACCAGTCAAGAAGCATCTTCCTCTCTCTTAAACAACGAGCTCAAATAAAGAACGAGCTCATAAGACCAATCAACCCTCTTAAACAACGAGCTCACAAATCTCATCCTTCCTTGTCCACCTTGTTCTGTGATTTATTTCATCGCAGCTGTTTCAGCTACAATCCGCATGACTTTCACTTTCTCCTTAAAACTCATCCCTCAAGTAAGTTTACTTTTTCCTGAATTTGGGGCAGAAATCATGCATAAAGTGAAAGGGAAGGGTTTTACCCAAACAATGAAATGCTTTGAATTACCACAACACTCTTCGTCCATGTCTATAAGAAGGGAAGCTTGGACCTAACAATGTATCATTGAGCAAAACCCAGATAAGCCTAAACACAACCTTCAAGCCTTCAAGCATCATATCCAACCCTTAATCACCATCCCAAAAAGCCACCTTCAACCCCTAATATTCCCAAAAATCGCTTATCCATAAAGCCCCCAAATTCTCTCAGCACAGCGCGTTTCTAGCTCCCAGACCACGCATCACATTGTCAAGCTTCTTTCTATTCCCATGTCGTTTGAATCAAGAACAAATTTCTCCCACTAATTGGACTATTAGGTTGGATTCAACCTAGTCATTGCTTAATTTTAAAAAGACCATCAGAACTGCATTAATGAATAAAAGCCAAAAGGACATCGTACAACAATCCAAGAGTGATAGTTTAATGCAACTAACGATAGCAATAAAGTCCGTAGGCTCTGAACCCACCGAAACAAACTCACATAATCTCTTTTCCCTTTGCATTTAGGATTGGTGGATGTCTAGATAAGAGGACGTTGAGGACATTGAGGACTTCATTGGCTGGCACTTTATTGGTCTTTGGTGGGGACTTATTTTTCGACCTTATAGGCATGCCTCTTTGAATATATTGGCATGGACGAGGAAAACTTTCACTCTTTCTCTCTCTAAAATTAAGAGCTTCTCACTCTATAATAGTGAATCCACTTCCTTTCCCACCCAGCTCTCTCTGAGCTCATCTCATCCTCCTCTTCTCAAAACTCCAACTAATCATCATCTCCACCCCCAAGTTCATCCTTCACAAGCTTCAATCCCATTTATGTGTCCAGGTACCACCCCAACAAATCCTTATCCATCTACAAAACGTCATTTCAACCACCCAAAACTTCAATTTATACCCAGAAACATCTTGTTCAAACTCCATAAACACAGTAGTGAAACTTCTAATCAACCGCCTCCGCCTCCTACCCAAACCAATAAGAAACCCCCACCTGTTCATATTAGTTAGTCTATATGATTAGCTACAATCTCCAACTGTCCTTTGATGCCATGCAAAACAGATACAACTCGTTTGAAACCACTGAACTGATTGAAAAAATCCTGCAAATTCCTTTTGCTTGTCTCATACCACAAAGACATGTTTAATCCCCAGAAACCTCACCGCCCACCATTTATGATCTCCCGAGCCATTTCCCACCTCCCATAGTACCCAGAGAGCACCACAGCTGCATTGAAAAATTCTATATAAATATCAACCAGATTGATCAGAAGTTCAACCCAACTCAACCCGACCATATAGCTTAAATATACAGCAAGCTCCAAGAGAAAGGATACCCCAACTCACTTTCAAACTTTCAACCTTTCAACATCAAAATGGCCAACCCTCATGAAGATGCTGAGCTTGAGCTACTGGATCTTGCTCAACTGGAAGAGGCCCCTCCTCAATTGGTCGGATACTTGGTGTCTGACAAAGCCCTCAATGTTGCAACTGTCATTCGGATGCTCCGCCAAGCTTGGCAGGAGATAGGTTGGACCCATTTAGAGCCAATACAGGCATACCATACCCTCAATCACTGTAGAGAATGCGGAAGCTGCCCAAATCTTGAGAGCGCAGTCCTTGGTCAGTCATGGGGTGTATTTTTGGCATTCACACCTGGCCACATGAAGCACAACTAAAAGATCTCCCTCTGCACATGATAGCATTCTGGGTGCAAGTTCACAACCTGCCCCGTCACCATCTATCCCTTCAAAATGCAACCACTATCGGAAGTGCAATGGGAACGCTAGTGGAAGCGGAAGATCCTAACAGCCCAGAAGGATACTGTGGGTTTCTGAGAATCAGAGTTCAAACTGACTCTCACCGACCACTGCGAACAAATCTTCGGTTTAATAGAGGCAACCCTAGGATCAAAGCACAATTTCGGTATGAACGTTTGTCTGATTTTTGCTACTACTGTGGATGTCTAGGGCACACTTTCAGGTTCTGCTCCCAAATGAAAGAGATCGATGGTTGATCCATTAATTAGAGCAGCTTCATGTATGGTGATTGGATGAGGGCAAGAGTTGCAAGGCGAATTCTTCCACCTAGAATCTTGAATAACGTGGCTCTAGTAGAACCTCTGATGGAGATGGAAGTAGAACATGCCATGCAGGAGTTTAATGCAAATCATATTCAACATGGATTAGGAAAAGAGCATCCTATTTTGGCTCCAAATCTAATGCACGATGAAGTGTTTATCAATCCTCCTAGCTTATATCAACTGATCCCTTCACCAGGTTTCGACATCATTCCTCACTTCCACCAAGGTATTGGAGTCCCAGATAACCATGATCCTAATCTTCTCCAAAGAATGGCAAATTCCAATATGATGAGTCAAGTGAACATGGGCCTCGAAGAGCTAGCCACAAACTATCAGCTTAACATGCAAATTAGAGAGCGATCTGCTGCTTTTGATGAACAAATGGAGGCAATCCTGCAAGCAAATCCTCTTGTGAGCCAAAATCTTACCAACATGGCTCCAGATGCTTTTCCTGAGTACCAGGCTACGCCCATGTTGCATGAAATTGGTTGCCCTCTGTACACTGATGAGTTTGCTACTGGCCCATCTGATCCCCCACCTCGCCTCCTTGAACCCATACTCTTCAATTACCCATACCCAAATATGTACCCAAGCCCAAATCCAACCAATCTTACAGAACAAACCCAGATCCAGAATCCCACTACCACACAAATACTTGATGGTTATGCTTATTCTCCACCTCATATCCTTGGGAAAATCCCCAATTTCACCAACCTAGAGACTCTCACTTCCAAACATCCCCTCACCAAATATTCATGATCCCTTTGATGTCCAAATTCCTCCATCAGTTGACTCCACAATCACCTTCATATCATCCACCCTGGAAACCCTCAACCTCAAAAGAGGTAGCTTTGAAGCAGATGAGCCCCCATATACCAAACGCCCATGTTTCATTAGTCAGCACAATCAGGGGAATATCCTTAACCCGGGACTTGGTTTCTCTGATGAAGAAAATAATCAATCTAGCTCTTCCAGAAGAAGTAATCGAGTTTGTGGTAAAAGATCAAACAGGAGAAGAGGAAAAGGAAAGGCAAAAGCCTGGCTGAAGCAAGTGATGAGTCATGATCAAACCCACTATGCTCAAGCAAATGCAGCTCAGTTTCACCAATATTCTCGATCAATGGACACACCTTGTACGAAGTGCAGATTCACAGGGCAGAACAAGTTCAGGTTCGTCGTCATGGAGACACTGCAATTCCAACCCCTCCCAATGTCCATTTCAGTGATCTATCTGAGCAGGATAAGGATGAAGGCTGTGGTGGCTAGCCAGGGGGCAGCCACAAACCAACCATGAGGCTAATCTCATGGAATTTTCAGGGCCTTGGATCCCCCCTGACAATTCAAGCACTCCCAAGATTGTGTAAAAATCAATCTCCACAGATACTATTTCTAATGGAGACGAGGCAACCAAAAGAACAGATCTCCAAATGGAAAAAGAAACTAAAGATGCAAGACTATTTTGTTGTTAACCCGGTAAATACCGAAGGAGGTCTAGCTCTACTGTGGGATGCTTCAATCTTTGTTTCAGTTGTCGATTTTTCCCCAAATTTTCACGTTTGTAACTTTCCTTTTTTGAAGACTTTGTTTGTCAGATTACTTTTATGTATGGCAATCCTCATGATAATGAAAAAAATGCTTTCTGGTGTTCAATGTACACTCGTTTCATTCCCTGCTCCTCTTCATGGCTTTGTGTTGGTGACTTCAATGAAATCCAATAGTCATTTGAGAAGTGGGGAGGTGCCCCCCCCCCCTGATATTTGGAGGATAAAGTTGTTCCAATCCTTCATCTCAAATGCTCAACTGAGGGATCTTAATTTTCAAGGTCCAAAGTTCACCTGGTTGGCAATGAGGAATCGAAGGGTCTACATTAAAGAAAGGCTAGACAGAGCAATGGCAAATGTTGAATGGTGCTCTAATCAAACTAGAACTCAAGTTTTTCATCTTCCAAAGGTTGGCTCAGATCATAGACCCATTCTTGTTGATACTCTCCCTTCAGAAATGAAAGGCAAGCCTCTCTTTCGTTATGAGCAATTTTAGAATGAACATACAGAATGCATCCCTTTAATTAGGGAGGTCTGGAAGCATGAACATATGGCTTCACTAATACAGAACCTTATCTCAAACCTTGGTGCTTCTTGCCAAGCTTTGAAAAAATGGAGTCAAACCGCATTCCCAACTTCTCATGCACAAGTAAGATCCCTTGTCAAAGACCTTGAAGTTTTATATGATTCTGAAAATGTGGATATTGCGCCAGAAACAAAAGAAATTACTGAGAATCTCTTCTTTGTGGAGAAGAGATGAATTATACTGGCATCAACGATCAAGAATCAGCTGGTTGAAGTCTGGTGATAGAAATTCAAAATTCTTTCACCAATCAACCCTTCAAAAAAGGCATTTCAACAAAATTCTAAGATTGAAGAATGAAGCAGGAGCCTGGATTCATAATGAGAAAGAAATATTCTTTCACCAATCAACCCTTCAAAAAAGGCATTTCAACAAAATTCTAAGATTGAAGAATGAAGCAGGAGCCTAGATTCATGATGAGAAAGAAATAGCAGCAACTTTTCTATCTCATTTCAAGAATATCTTTACTTCTTCTGGTCCTCAACAATGGGAAGAAGTTCTAGATTTTATTGATCTGATAGTAAGTATTGAAATGAATAACTCCTCACAGGTCCCCATTTCCATGGAAGAAGTAAGATGGCTGTTTTTGATTTGGGTGCTCTCAAGGCCCCTGGCCCTGATGGTTTTTCAGGTACTTTCTACCAACATCACTGGGAAACAGTTCAGGAGGTGATTCATCAATCGGCTCACCACCATCAAAGTACCTCTAATCTGATCAAAAACCTCAATCAGACGCATATTGCCTTAATCCCACAGCTGATTCCTCCCACATAACCAGTTCACTTCAGGCCCATTGCTTTATGCAACTTCTCGTACAAGATTTTGTCCAAGATTGTTGCTACCCGACTCAAAGTGTTCATGCCTGAGTTGATTACTTCAAATCAATCAGCTTTTGTCAATGAAAAACTTATTCAAGACAATATTATGGTAGCTCATGAAGTTTATCATCATCTGAAATTACAAAAATCTGATGAAGAAGGTGCCTTCGGTCTTAAGCTTGATATGAATAAAGCTTATGACCAGGTAGAATGGTGTTTCTTGGAGAAGGTTCTACAAAAACTCGGTTTCTCTGAGTCTTGGGTCAAGTTGGTGATGAGCTGTGTAACTTCAGTGAACTACTCTATAATTCTCAATGGCAAGCCAGGGCCTTGGTTCACTCCTTGTGGTCTCAGACAGGGAAATCCACTCTCCCCGTTCTTGTTCTTGTTTGTTAATGATGTCCTATCAAAAATGCTTCTCAAGACCACAGCTTCTAACCTCATCAGACCGGTAAGATTGGATCCGCAACAGATTCCTATTAGCCACATGCTCTTTGCCGACGACTCTCTGTTTTTCCTAAAAGCCTCACTGGATAATTGCTTGCACTTATCTGATATCCTACATACTTATTGTACTGTTTCCGGTCAGTGAATAAACACAGAGAAATCTTCTCTCTACTTCAGCCCCAACAACCCTCCATATTTAATTGACCTCATCAGTTCAGTTTTTAACATGAAAGTGGTAGATGATCCTGGTAGACACCTTGGTCTTCCGACAATTTGGGGTCGATCAAAGAGAAAAGCTCTGTGTTTTGTGAAAGAAGCAATCTATTCTATCTCAAACAGGAAAAGAGGTGCTAATTAAATCGGTAGCTAGTGCAATTCCAGCATACACCATGTCTTGTTTCAAGTTCCCTCTTTCAACCTACAAAGAGATCAACTCCACTCTAAGTGATTTTTGGTGGGGAAATTCCGCTTCTAAAGGTGTTCATTGGAATGCTTGGGAGAGTTTGGGTTTACCAAAAGCTGAAGGTGGTCGTGGCTTCCAAAATTTTCAAGAGTTCAATGACGCTTTGCTTGCAAAACAAGTATGGAGACTCCATCAGTTCCCAAACTCTATTTCAGCACAGGTTATTAAGCAACTCTACCATCCTACTACTTCCATTCTAAAGGCAAAAAAAGGTGGATCACCTTCATGGCTCTAGGCAAGTCTTCTTGTTGGTAGAGATCTCATTAAATTTGGCTCTTGCTGGGATATTGGCAATGGTGTTTCGGTTGATTTGTGATCTGATTTATGGATTCCGGGTCCAAATCCTTCTCCCTTAAATGCTGGAAACGGTCCTCTTCAGACAAAGGTTAGCTCCATGATCAATTGGCAAGCAAAGTCTTGGAATCTTTCTCAAATTCAGCATCTCATTTCCCCAGAAATGGAATCAAGGATCCGTTCAATTCAGATTATTAGCGATCAAATCCCAAACAAGCTAATATGGCCGCATTCCACCAATGGCATCTATCCAGTGAAGTCAGGTTACAATCTCTTGGTCTCAAGGAAAAGCCTTACTCTCAATTCTCATCCTCATCACTCTCAATCGCCTTCACCTGAGACCTGGAAATGGATCTCTCAAATTAGGACACGTCCTAAAATCAAATTGTTTCTTTGGAGAGCAGTTCACAACATCTTGGCTACAAAAGAGGCCCTGCATGAAAGACATATTGCCAGAAGTCCCACATGTTCCATCTGTAACTTATTTCCAAAAACTATTGAACATGTCCTTTTCTCTTGCACTTGAACAACAACTTGGTTTTCTCACCCGTTTGGGTACCAGGTTCCTCTTCAGTCTTTGTCTTCTCTTCTTGGCTGGCTGGAAACCATTCAAGCTCTTCATGCTCCTCAAGAATTCCTCACCCAAGTTTCCTTCTTACTCTGGTTAATCTGGATTAGTCGCTGCAATTGTGTTTTTAATCACAACCCTGACCCAGTTCAGACGGCCTTATGTGCACATTCCTCTGCCCAGGAATTCATTCAATCACAACCCATCAATACAAAACTTCATCAGCCCCCCTCTTACCTTCATGTAACTAGCTGGACCTCCCCCCTCCGCCTAACAGCATCAAGATCAACTCGGATGTAGCCTAGAATGCCGACTTGAATCTTAGAGGAATTGCAGTAGAAGTGAGAGATAGCTCAGGTTCCATCATCTCGGGACACACCGAAAAATCTTATGCTTGCTCTGCTCTTGCAGCGGAATTGATTGCAATTTGTGATGGCCTTAATCTCCTCAGCTCTCTTCCTTCAACTCCGGTAATCTTCGCATCTGATTCAAAAATCGTAACCGATGCCTTCAAGTCAAATATTCCCCCAAAGGATTAGAAAATTGCTAACTTGTTCTCGCAATCCCGGTATCTTTCTTCAACCCGGCAAATCAGCTGGCTTTGGACCAGGAAGGCGAACCGTGCAGCAAATCATCTTGCTACCCTTGCCTTGTGTGATTCTTGTCCTGCGAATTGGATAATTAATCCCCCAGTTTATCTTATGAATGCCTTAGTGGCGGATGGGTACCTAGGCCCTCCTTTGCATACAAAAAGTTTTGGCCGAGAGACAAGGGGCACTGTTACGAACTATCATGATCCAAAGACAAAGGCATTACATATTTAAATTGGTAAGAGGCATTGTTACAAACCATCATGATCCAAAGACATAGACATTACATTGGTATCAATTTGCTTCAGTGGAGATGGAGGGGAATATGTTCTTCCACATCTCACTATAGAGCTCTTCCTCTTGTAGACCTCGACAACACTCTTCATATTTTCATCAACTCTTGGGGGTTGATCAAGCTACATCGCAATATCATTCAGAGTGACAAGGGACAACAACAAGGCTACAACCTTGACAGGGGGCAGTGGAGGGGTTGCAATACGAGCAGGGGACAACAGAGGTGCATCCATAATGGCTTGGACCGCCTGAGGGGTTTTATTCGAAGGCAATGTCTCAAGAAAGTCCTAGTTTGTTGCCATGGACATCACTGTATCCCAATTTGGTGCCTGCTTAGTCACCTTGTTGGCCTTTGCCAGCAATGATGTTCTTTACATCTCTCACCAGGTTGCTATCCCTCAACCTCGAAACTCCCAAATTTGAGTAATAAAACAGAGGAAAATGATTTTTGGCTTTAATAAAACCTAAGATTTATTGCCTTAATCTCAGGTGGCATACTATGTCACCTAGATACAACATCAATTAAAAAGATTATGTCATGTCATTCTTAAGCAAAAATACAATCTTATCATTTCAAATCTAATGACTCTAAATTATTTTATCTTTTTATTAAGAGAAAAAAAATTGATTTGTCTTTCTTTTATAAAAAATATATATTCGTAGCATTTTCTTTCTCTTTTTCTTTTCATCACTATCATGCATGCTTAGATTGAACGTAACATATAGTGTGATTATACATATATTTTTGAGAATATACTTATTCAAAAACACGAATTCTTATAAAATATATATATATACACATATATAATTTGTACCAAAAAAAAACAATTTCGTCCAGGAATTTTGTTTACATATATATATATATATACGTGATATATATATAATTTGTTCAAAATAAAGTATATATATACGTGATCATTCAAAAGAAATTCGATAGAGATTTTTCTATTTTTTATTTTATTTTAAAAATTCAATACAAAATATGGCTTATATATAGATATCATAATTTTAAATTGCAAAAATAAAATATTAAAATGGAACTAAATTTTGATTCACAAAGATAGAAGGAAATTTTAATAAATTTACGAAATTGATTTATGGTATAAAAGCCTAATTTGGTATGATTATTAATTTGGTCATTATTATTAATAAATTAATTAAATTTAGTATATACGCTTCCATATTAAAAGGGTAAGAAAATATTTTATTTTAGTATGTAGCATCTATTAATTATTAAGATTAAGATTGTATTTTTACCTAAAAATGAAATGACATGATTTATTAAAGGGAAAATGCCCATTTGCATAAAAACAGCTAGATTAATGCCCACTTGAATGAATTTTTTTTCACTAAGCCCATTCCAATTAATCTTATTAAAAAGTCTTTTTTACCCTCTCACTCATTCAACAGCCTCACACCTCCTCTCTATATTCTCTCTCTCCTTTATTTCATCAGCCTCACACCCCTCTGTACTCTCTCTCTCTC
>NC_020494.1:6678865-6685813 GCF_000184155.1 Fragaria vesca subsp. vesca
ACCTCCTCTCTCTCTCTCTCTCTCTCTCTCTCTCTCTCTCTCTCTCTCGCTTCTTCTTCTTCTTCTTCTTCCCTTCTCTCTCACGCTCTTCTCCTCCATTTCAGATCTCTAGGGTTTCGACCTAGATTGCTAAACCGCAGCAGCATTTTCAGCTCCTGAGTCGCCGGCGAGTTTACCGAGTCGTGATGGCGGGGAAGAACGACTCGGTGTCCATTCGGATGTGGAAGTTGAGAAGACGGGGATGGATGATGAGGCTCATCATCGGATCGACCTCAATTCGTCTGCGCTGTCATCGTCGTCTTCGAAACAATGAAAGCCGACGTGGAGGGTGAGGAGGTAGAGGCAATGGTCGGTGGAGTCATAGGGGCGAAGGCCGTAGAAGGGGAGGTGCTCCTCGGCGACGAGGCTGATGAAGATGGAGTCGGGAGGGAAGGTGGAGGCGCGCCGAGGAGAGGAGGCTTGGTGTTAGTGGATTTGGAGCTGAGGAGCTCGGTGAGCCACTTGGAGGCAACGCCGTCGTGGTCGATGAGGACGGTCAGGATGCGCTTGGAGTCCACGTGGACGGTGAAGAGGTTGGGGACGTTGGCGGGGTAGGCGCGGATGACCTCCGGCTGATCGATCTCCTCGATTGAAACGTCGAGCACCATTTTTGGGTCTGTGCGAGAAAAGTTTGATTTTGCAGAGAGAGGAGACGAGAGAGTACAGTAGTACTGGTGTGGGTGTGGGAATGGCGTGAACTCTTGTTATGAAATCCCTCAAAACTTGGGCAGGTGAATAGCTTTGACTAGTTTTTTTCTCTATTTTTATGAGATGAGAATTTGAGAAAAGAGGAAGTGTGAATAGGAATGTTGACGATGTTTATTGGTCTAGTTGCTTTGTTTTCTGGGTCCTTTCGAACTTAAAAAGGTATGTTTAAAATGATTATTGACTGGCAGTAACTGATTATTGGGGGTTAATAACTGATTATGTTCTGATATTTTTTCTTTTTCTGGTATTATTAAGCTGAAATAAGTTGATTATTGGGGTTAGTAACACGATTATTAGGGGTCAGTAATTGGTTACTGGGGGTCAGTAACTGGTTATAGAGGGTCAGTAAATGATTACTAGGTGTCAGTAACTAGTTATTGAGGGTCAATAATTGGTTATTAGGGGTCATTAACTGGTTAGTAACATGCTATTGATGGTCAGTAACTAGTTACAGGGGAAATTCCGGTGACCGGAGTCTGGCGGTCGGGGAAATTCCGTTGACTGGAGTCCGACGGCCGGTAACCAGAGTCCGGTGAGATTCCGGCAAAGTATTCTCTTTTTCATTTTCTCTCTCTATGCATGTTTAAGTGGTGAGGACAAAATAGTCTTAAAATAATATGGTTTGTTAAGACTTTAGTCAAGATTTGTGCATTTGGGCATAAAGATTTATGCATTTGGACATAAAAAATGTTACTTTATATTGAAATGGGCTAATGAAAAAGATTGTCATTGAAATGGGGAAATGAGGGGTTTAAATTAATACTAAATGGAAATTTTTCTTTTATTAAATTGATTATGTGTCTATGTGACATGACATACCATATAAGATTAAGGCCATAAATCTTAGACCTTCTTAAGGCCCTCTAGCACTAGCCAAAAACAAATTTATTGAAGAATATAGGTTTTATGAGGTTCACATAAGCCGTTTGAAACATGTCTCCTCAACCATTAAAAGTTTTTCAACACCTTTAAAAGTAACACTATGGGTTACCAAAACCACACTAACCAGAAGCTAGAATTTTGAACTCGATTTTCAACTTTCAAGTGGATCCTATAATTTCCAAATACCCTAATTATTAATTAAGGCATCTATTGATATATTGGTCAATCCTATTCAAACACAAGAAATCCTTGTGGATCTAGGAAAGGAAGGAAAGGCATCAAGAAGGATACCTCAGCAGAACTGCTTGAAGTTATGCATGATTAGCGGCTGTGAAAAGGTAAACACAGAGTCAACTGCTTGATTATGTACAAAGGTAACTGATCTTTATCTTAATTTGATTAGTTATAACTTGATTGAGGAATACATGGCTGTTTACATTCAAGGTTATAATCTTTATGATAAATGGTGTTTATTGCTTGATTTGGTAATCAATTGATATCTGAGTGTTAATAACAGTGCTTAATCATAGAGAAAGATATGATTAAGGTACATGATTGCTAAGTGCAAGAGTTATGGAAAAAATAGTTCTCTGATTATGTTTTTCCAAATCGATTCTTTGATGAGCATTGTTTGAGGGGGAGCATTTCATGCTCTATAAGTAACATCTGACATGCTATGCAATATGCACCTTTTTGTAGATATTGTTTAGACTTTGATATCTTAGTCTCTAAGTTGGATTGTATATCAATCAATCTGCAAATTGTGTGTGTGTGATCATATGATCTAAAAAGTTTCTCTCTTACTTGCATTCAGGTTGCACTTAAGTTTGGTGAAGCTGAAGAGTGAACCAAGTGTGAATTGCTGGTTGTGTTGAGAACCTGTTCGATAGCTATGAGAGGAGTGCATCACTAGATTGTGTGAAAGAATCTAAGTTACTTATACTGATGTTTGTGTTATATCAGTAGGAGAAGTTCTCAGTTGTTTTTGTGTAGAACAAATTGATTAACTGATCATGAGTGTGTAGATAGAAATGAGTGAATACTAGAATGACTAGTTCCTTGTGTAGTTGTGTTGGAGAACTACCTATCTTTGTAAACTCAAATTAAAGATTAGTGAGATAATCTTGTCTGTTGTTTTTTTCCTCCTTGAGGTTTTTCAACAGATTTTTGATAATCCTCTTGTTGTCTGCATTATCAGTTTTTACAGCATTTCTATATCTTTAGCATCATTTTCATGAGAAGCAGCTGGATTTAGGAATATTGATGAATGAGTCCTATGAGCCAGTCTCCTGAGCAGTTCTGGACAAATAAACATGATCGGCATGTATAATATATTTTACACAGGCATCACATGACAGAGACAGAGTTGTGATATATCGTTATACACACATATATACAGCCACAGGTGCGATGATGACATATATATTTATTCGCAATATCTGATCCATTATATATTTTTGTCTTTAAAACGCCCGTCAAGTGCATGGCACGTACTAACAACACAAGTCCAGATTGAATTGGTTACCCAAAGTACTCAGACGCCATATATATAAATTGTAAAAGAAAACAAATACAATGATTAACCCAAAACGAAAGATTAACAAAGCCTGGACATAGTTGTCGATCGGTCTTGTATACGATCGATGAGTAGATAACTAGCAGAGAGCAGGTAGCAGGTAATGATCGACTTAAGCGGCCTTTTTGTGAGGGAAAAGGCGGACGGGAAGTCCCTTTTCCGGCATGGGCATGGGGTCGATGACGACCTTCTCATCGGGAATGACTGCCTCCCACTTGAACCTCTTGACCAGGTTGTGCATGAACACTAGAATTTCCAATCGGGCGTACTCTTTTCCGGGGCACATTCTGGGGCCTCCTCCGAAGGGCACGAAGGTGTAAGGGGCAGGTCCATTTCCTTCGAATCTTGTAGGATCGAACTTGTAAGGTTCGGGGAATACAGCAGCATTCTTGTGTGTCGAGTTTGCGCTCCAATACAACTTCCACCCTTTAGGGATGGTGAAGCCGTTGAAGACGAAGTCCTGCAACGCTTCCCTAAAGGCTCCTTGAAGTGGTGGCGCCACTCTCAGCACTTCCTGTGCCACGTTCCATGAGTACTTCATCTTCTGAAGATCATCCCAGTTCAACAACTCCCCTGGTGGTTTTGAGTTGGCTATCTCCATTTGCTCTGTTTTTCCAATAGATTAAGACGATTAATATTAGTATTTCAGGTCAAATAATTGCAGCTGTCTTTATTTGACTATTATTTTTCAGCTACCAACTTTAGCAAAACCTACAAGAAATAGAATACATATGTGCAGACAGCAGGACATGGGTAGTGATTAACAAATATCTTGTATGGATTATTAGTCATGTTTATCGATATTGATCGACAAGGTTGATCCGAAAGCTCTGTCAAATTCAAAAAAATTTACTTTTCACGTTGGCCTAATTTTTTAACTAGAAATTAGAGATGAACGAAAAATAGTAATTACCCTTGTAGACTGCATCGTAGATATGAGGGAGCTCTCCGAGGTACTTGACAATGAAAGTGCAGGTGGCGCTGGCGGTGTCGTGGCCTCCGATCAAGAGTCCGAGAATCTTGTCGGCGATGTCCATCTCCTTCATATGGGCTCCTTCCTCGTCGGAAAGCAAAAGCATGTGGGACAATATGTCTTGGGTGGGTGAAGCCTTGCCCTCGGCCAAGTCGATCTTCCTCTGCTTGATGATCTTGTAGAGCTCCCCCCTGATCCAGTTGGAGGCCTTGATGGCTTTGTTGAACGCTGTTCCGGGCAAGTCAATAGGCATCGAGAGGAGTCCGGAGGCCAAGAGCTGGAAGGGGTCGCCGAGTCTGTCAACGTCCTCTGGGTCCTCAACGCTAACGAACAATCGTGCAGCCAGCCAGAAGGTGTAGTTCTTGGCAAGGGGATAGATCACGACTTCCTTCTTGTTCTCCCAGCCGAGAGCAAAGTGCCGTTGGGCGATGGTGTCCATGATTCCGATGTAGCGTTGAAGAGCCTGAGGGTTCATGAAGTTAGGGAGCATCTTCCTCATCTTCTTGGCCTCCTCTTTGGCGCTGCTGTTGTCCTCTACGGAAGAAGGAAAGACCTTGTTGACGGAGCTAGGCCACCAGGCAGTGACGAGCTTGTTCTCGTTGGAGAACAAGAACTTGTTGCAGGCGGCGCCGGCAAAGATGCAAGCCTTCTCTCCGAAGAGGGAGGTCTTGAAGACTTCGGAAGAGAACTTGTTCATGCGGTCGAAAATGAACTTCTCGGGGTGGCCTTTCCATCCTGTGGACAGGAACTCGTAGCTCTCTCCGATGACAGGGTAGCCGACCTTCCCGGGAGGGAGGTTGTTGCCGGTGAACTGAGATCTGTGCCTGTAGAAGAGGAAGAAGAGGGAGAAGGTGATGAAGGAAACAAAGCCCAAGAGGAGGGTAAGATAGAAGTTAAGCTCCATGATTGAGCTTTCTTGAGTCTGTTGTTCCGGGTAAGAAATGTGTGCTCTGAGTATTTCGTGGATGGTTTGTTGGAACAGATCGACTTGAGGATGTTTATATAGGCCTTTCTTTCTGTGTGAGTGCGCGCTAGCGAGTAGTGACTTTTTGGTTCGACATGCAGTGAAGTTTGAGTGGGTGGCAATATCAAAGTCAAAATAAGCTCGCTCTTACTTTTGTTGAATTTTGTTTCGGTGAGCTCGCTCTTTCTTTATGTGTATATATAACATGTGCGAAGTCACACTACTGCCGATCATCATTTTACCAAGACCAACATATGTATGTGTACCATTGAAATATAGTACAGACACTGACCAATCATAATTTGGTTGAGTAATTTAAATTACAATACTATATATACCAAGATACATGTTACACAGATTTATGAGATATTAACACTGAAATACAGTGTAGTTTTAGTGTTTCTAGCTAATACGATCACTATTCCCAAAATTAATATGTAAGGTTAATTTCGAGATATTTTTAGAAGAGAAATAAACAAGGACATTATATTGTTTGGTGAGTTTTGTTGTTATTATATCATTGCTCTGGTAACTACGAAAGAGATTATAGTAGAATTACAGACAATTACATATGAGAGAGTAAACTAACAATCATATCATTAGGAAAATCTAATTTTGTTTTCCTCAATGCATATAAACAAAGTCCAAGCTAGGGTTTGTTATAAAGATCGATATATTTCAGTGATGAGTTTGGATGAAAGAGAGGTAGAGTTAATTGGAGGGAAGGTGGTGGGAAATATGTATGCTAGCAATAATTAACATATGGATCATAATCGTGGGGGAAGTCGTGTAATGAGTACTGAGCAAGTCAAACATATAGCGCGCAGCATATCTGATCATATATAGACTATTAGTTTAAATGAAATAATTAATACAAAAAGTATTCAAAGATTATTTATTTTACAGACTGCACCGCGTCCATAGGATGGCATCTTTTCTTCCACCAGTCCACTTATTCCGCCCGTTGGATTGGATTCACTTGATGAATAATTCTGATGGATCTGGAGCTACCTAGGGTTTGGCCGTCCGTACCGTCGCTAGCGGTGGTGATGGGTCGTCGTACGTACTACGCAAGTGTATACGCAACTACGCAAGTGAATCCATCCCCAAACCCTGGCCTCGTCTGTTGTCAACCTCCCTCCGGCCACTGATTTCAGGTTATGATCGATATTTGCCTGTGAATGAGATACTGATTCATCGACCGACCACGCACTGAGTAGATTAGTTAATTAATTAAGGATCGTCTAACTCTAGTTAGGTAGGTAATTACTTTAAAGTTTTAAGAAGTGGTCTACTGTGGTGGCTGACTGGCTGAGTATTCCATCTACCGGCATTCTAAAATGGTGGGCTACATATTACATAACATTACCATTTTCACAATTATCAGACGACAGCAGATGTACTGTTAGAAAACTATGTTTCCATTCGTCCTCCCTCATCTCTTCACATGTGAAAAGGTTTTTCCTCTAATGCCCTTCAGCTCGATCTACTCTGACTACTCATATTTATTTAATATACTACTACTTATCAATCATTAATGGGTATTTTTTCACTCAGAGTGTCTAAACTCTTACGTGACTGACAATATGATACCCGAACTTATAAAGTTATCAAAGTAGTACCTAAACTAAATTTTTCGTATATATATGGTACCTGTCGTTAATTTTCGTCAAGTCTCTGTTAATTTGACCATGTGCGTCCCATGTGACGACTTAAAGGAGACGCAAAAGACTGATGCACCCTCCATTCTTTCATATCTCTTTTTATTTTATTTTTTATTACATTCTTTCAGATCTCTCTCTCTCT
>NC_020494.1:6685889-6687773 GCF_000184155.1 Fragaria vesca subsp. vesca
CTCTCTCTCTCTCTCTCTCTCTCTCTCTCTCTCTCTCTCTCTCTCTCTCTCTCTCTCTCTCTCTCTCTCTCTCAACCTCATGCAACTCCTGCTCATATAGTTCTTCCATCTCCGTCACCCATTGAAGCACCATATGTCTCTCACCCCTATATTCCCTCTCGTCCAAGTTCTGCACACAGATGAGAAAGGTTGAACGGGTACAAAATCACCCTCTTGAGTCTTGGTTTCCTTCAAATCAGTTTCTTCCAAATTGAAGTTCAAATCCATCACCAATACTCTTCTGAGTCTTCTCTCAATTGGGTTTCTTTCAAATGGGTTACTTCTAATGATGTAGCACCAACCTTAAATGGAGTTATAGCAGATCTATTACTCAAATCTAATTATTTTTGTTGTTTGAGTTTTTGATTGATCGATTTTTTTTTTTGTTCAAGTTCTTACCAGTTGATGGAAACTCTTGAGAGAGAAAGTTGGTATCATAATGGTTTACTGGATTTAAGAAGTTAAACATAAATGGGTGCAAGACTTGAAAGATTGCTAGATATTATTATTATTTTTTTTCTTTGTTTATTTTTCTTGGGTTCTTGCTGGGTTTAAGATGTACATGAATAAGTTGGATTTGGTGATGGATTTCGAGAGATTGCCTGTTAGCAAAGTTAGTTGGTATATAAATGTAATTTGAATTACCTTTGATTTGTTTTTGAAGAACCTAAATCCAAATTCTAAATGACGAAGAAGATCTAAATGTCTTGGCTTTCGTGGTCAGATAGGTGTTAATAGAGATAGGGGGATGTTAAGATTTATTTATTTTTTGTTTGGTTTTTGTTCTGGGAATGTATTTGGAGCAGGATCCTTGGTCAACATAACAAAGTAAAGAAAAAGTTTTCATCAAGTTTCTTATCGAATTTATTCATTTGAGGGGTTAATGGAGTGAAAAAGTCATTTTTACCCTCATTTTTCGGACCCACGTGCATCACACATGGTTACTGTTAACGGCGATATGACGGAAATAAACCGCAGGTATGACATAGATACTAAAAATTGAGTCTGGGTACTTCTTTGATAACTTTGTAAGGTCGGGTATTATATTGTCAGTCACGCAAGAGTTTAGACACTGTTGATGCAAAAAAACCCATCATTAATTCATTATGCACGTTAATTGTACTATTTGTGTTCTTTTCTTTCGAATGGGGTTTTTATGCCATGTTTTTTCATTTTAGCATCATATATAGGATCCTAACCCTAGCTATTTAGTTTTATGGATTACATACGCAGTTGAAAGTGTTTTTTTTTTTTGAAGCTACAAGACTGAATTACAAAGAACCGGCCATCGGGTAATTACTAGGAAATAAATTAAAATTCACTGTTACTTTAAAAGATCTCGGTAAATTCAATTCCCAACAATACTGAGTATCCAAATTCTGCCCCAGATTTGCTACAGCAAAATTCAATGCTGACTCATGAAGACCTCATAAAAAATTTAAAAGAAATAAATTAAATTAACGGTTGGATGACTTGTGTGTTGAAAAAGTAATAGTTTTGGATTGAGACATGTACTTGTTCCATGCAAATATTAATATGAAAGTATTTATGAAACCTCGATCATTAATAAACATGTATTTAGTAAATATTTCAATAGTAGTGTTATTAGGCGCAGGCAGGGGCGGAGCCAATACAGGGCCAGCGTTGGCTTGTGCCTGCAGTCAACTTTGTATGTTAGTTCACTTTGATCAATTGTGCCTCATGTGAAATTGATATTCTTTATAGTTTTACATGTATTAACTAAATTAAAAGAAGTTAACAGCCCATTACCCAAACCACTCAAACAAAAAACAGCCCATTACCCATATATATTTATAAAGCCCAAGTGATTTAATAAAACCTAAA
>NC_020494.1:6690560-6698404 GCF_000184155.1 Fragaria vesca subsp. vesca
TCATTACCTTGGCACTAGTACTTCCAGTTGCAACAGCCACAGTTGAAAGGGCATTCTCTGCCATGAACATCATAAAGAATCGAATGCGTAATCGAATGGGAGATCAGTGGTTGAATGATAGCTTAACAGTGTACCTTGAGAAAGATGTGTTCAATGCCATTGACAATGAAGTTATAATTCAGCGATTTCAAAACATGGCACCTCGTCGAGGACAACTATAGGTACATCTGCCCTATTGTTTCTGGTTTTAGTTGTTTTTTGTGACGGAAACAATTTTTTTGTAGTAGATGGATATATGAACCTTTTTATACATTTTGTGCTGAATTGAATTGATGCACTTTCAAATATGGAAAGCTATATGGTGTCTATATACTTATTTCTCAAAGAAAATTTTTGTGATCATTAAATTGTGCCCTCAGTCATATTAGTTTTTGCCTCCGCCACTGGGCGCAGGCATGCGATAGGTCTAGCTTAATTAATTTAGTAAGGGCATACATGCTCTATTTATTGTCAAGGACCAAATGAAGTGTTTGCACTTTTATATAACAACATATTATGAAGAAAAAATATTAGTGAACGAGCCTAAACCCTAAGTATAATTAAGGTTGGATTTGAAGATAACCAAGGGTCGTAATAACTAATTCACAAAATGATCGATTAGGGTTCTACTTCAAATCTTGTATGAGGAATTAAATGTACAGCATGTGGACAAACGTGGAACGCACCTAATCCATCAAATTAAGGACAAATAAAAGCACCTCGATCTCCTTTCATTTTCCGTGGAGAAAATGACGAATTTGGCTTCTAATAATTATTCCTAAGTGTTTATGAAACGACTTTGATAAATACAAGAGAGCGAATATTTTCTTTGGCAATCAATATTTTTCACCGAAATGGAAAGAGTTGCCTGGTGGACAAACAACGTATCATTAACACAAATTGGAGAACACCCACAAGTTAGCTAATCCAAAAAAAGGAATCCAATTGATGAGTTCATATTTGTTCTGTACAATATCCAAATTTCCATTTGCTGACTAGCCTGCTGCTTTCAAAATATTATGAGAGGCCACCTCTTCGATGAAACAGATGTCAAGCTATATATTGAGGATATTAATAACAAGTGCCCGAGTGAAGGAATCAAAGATCTACAACAGCATTGTCATATTTGATCAAATATATATATATATATGCATCCATGCACGTAACAATGTTTGGAGAGTGGTGAAACATAAGTCTGATGGTTCAATTAATGGACAGATGGCAAGCTTATTACTGACTGCAGATTGGGCAGGCAATATTACTCACTACATGTCTATTTCGGGCTATTTCACATTTGTGGGATGTAAGTTGGTCACTTGGAAGAGCAAGAAACAAAATCTAGTAGCTCGTTCTAATGCTGAAACACAGTATAGAGGTATGGCTTGAGGACTTTGTGAAATGTTGTGGTTGAGACATTTGCTGAAAAATTTGGGGTTTAAGCAGAGGAAAGCCACGCCGTTATATTGTGATAATAAAGCTGCAATTGAGATTGATCACAATCCCGTTCAACATGATCGAAGGAAACATGTGGAAGTAGATCGACATTTCATCAAAGAGAAGTTGGATGCACAAGTCATCATGTTTCCTTTTGTTCCTTCTGATGAGCAATTGGCAGATGTCCTTACGAAAGCTCTTTCGAATAAAGCCTTTTGTGACTCATTAGACAAGTTTGACATTTGTGATTTGTATGCGCCAACTTGAAGGAGAGTGTTAGCGTGAGTTATATAGTGTAATATTTGGATTGTGTATTTTGTGTGATATTAGGAATATTCGGCAATATTCTATTGTAATTAGTTTCCAAATATGAATTGGTGTATTCTTGTATATATACTCAATTCATGGAGCTAGTTAATACATCGAACAATTCATAGTCTTTTGGTTCTTTCTGAGTGAACTATCCAGCTAGACTAATAACTAAAACACTATTTAAGGTCATATGTGAGCTCTTGCATATATTTCTAATTTAATGTGAACATTGAATTTTAAGTTAAAGATTTATTACATTACATATATTGATGTACGTTAAGTGAAAGAGCTATTTGTATTAGTGTGAGGGTCGTTTTTAAAATGAAATTGTGACTTGGCTAAGATTAACACAATAATCCGATTGAAGGGAAATCTTATATGTGATTTAAACAATAAATGGGCTTGACAGCATAAAGCGTGGTGTGGGAGTTAAAAATATACTGCAGTGTGAGAATTGGGTTTCTGGATTTGGGATTTCTGGGAAATTGGTTTGAATGAGAGTTTTTGGGAGGATGGCTGAGAGTTGAAGCTGGTAAATGCATGAATGCTTGGCTTAGTTGCTATTGTTTCTAAGCTTGTTTTTGGGTTTCTTTGGATTGTGCGGGATGCCTTTATATAGACTCAATTGGGAACACAAAGTTTCTGGCTAAAGCAATGCCTCTTCAATTCTCACATAATTCATGCCTGAAATCAAGCAAAAGAGACAGTTACTTGGGAGATCAAGATTTGGGAGAAAGTGAAAGTCGTTTAGTAGTCGACAAAGACTGCAACTGAAATAGATGCGGTGGCATGAAACTTGGAACGAGGAAGAAGGGTTGCAAGCTTATCATTCGAGGAAGAAGATAGAGGATATCATCCTACTGGTCCGAACGTTTCTTCCTCATCAACTAACAGAAGAGATAAGTATTTCTAGAAGATTTTAGATTAACTCTATGGGTAATAGACTGCTACGGGGAGAAGATTGGATATTAGGTAGCTGCAGGAAGAAAAGACGTGTTTTGAACGAGGAAGGAGATGAAAGGGAGTTGGGCTTTCTTATATGGGTATTGGGTTTCAAATGAAAGGCTAGCTGACGTAATTCTCATGTTCACCATTCATTCTTGATTTAAGTTCTTGGGCTTGAATTTCGAGCCCAAGACCGAAATCACCAACGACACTAAATCGAGAAATAAGCATTGTGTGTTTCAGTAACCTTCCACACCACACCCACGTCTGCAAGTCCTAAAAACGTGATTGTGGCTTAGGTCCACATGCATGACATGACTATCCGATTAAACCTATAACTTTTGTATTTCCGAATGTAATTTGCATGTATATTTTCTTATTGGGATTATAATATCTATTAAGCATGAACATTGATTTTTTGGGTATCAACAATCAGTTAAGTGAAATTCATGTTAGGTGGGTTGTGGAGTGTGGACTTGTAATGAAATTAAGTGCAAGAGAGTTGTTGATATAGTCAAAATGTCAAATAGCTAGTCTGAATGTCTCATTGCTAATACTGAAAAAAGAAAAACAAGAAGTGGAAATGTAGTATCAATCCTACATCCGACGTATATACTTATCTTCTTATTCTAATACAAGTACTACTCACTGGTGTTTGGCATGCTGCTGCCTCCCCTGTGTTTTAACTGTTAGGCCATGCATCTTCATATAGGGCTGGGCACGGTCTCAGACCGACACCCCAAAAGTGAAGCCCGAGCCCGGACCGACAGGTGTGCAGACGGGCCGGTCTTAGCCTTAAAAATTTCCGGGACCGGCAAAAGCCCGAACCGGCATAAATCGGGCCGGTCTTGCCGGTTTTCGGTCTTTTTCCGACATAAACTGGACAACAACGTTCTGCCTCTCCAAACAGAAACCAAAAGGCTTACCTTTTCACCATCTCAAGTTGACCTTCTTGACTGATCGAAAACTCAACTTCTTCAAATCTAGCCAACTCTTCCATGCATCTACGCCATCTCCAAGTCTGATTCTCCTCCCTCTCCTCCCTCACCTCCCTCTCCTTCCTTCGAAGTCAGCGGCGTCCCCTTCAAGGCTTCAACCCCGACGGCTGGGGCCCACCGGACTGCGCCATCACCACAACTACCACCTCCAACCTCCCCCTCAACATCCCCTTCGCCCCTTTCTCCCGCTCCGAGAAGCTCGGTCACATCGCCGACTGGACCCGCACCTTCAACTACCCCTCCTGCTCCAAAAACCCAGATGATTTTACAACCCATCTTCGTAAAATCAAAAATCCAGAATTCAAACAAACCTGCAAAGGCGATGGAAGTTGAGAGGGAATGAGAGATTAGAATTTGTACTGGAGGCAGTGGGCGACTTGGTGTCTTGGTTTGTGGTCGGAGGCAGATGATGGCGACTGGTGAGGCGTCGATGCGTCTTAGAGTGGCGAGTCGACGGGCGGCGGCAGCGTAGACTAGAGAGGCAGAGGCGAGTCAGCGACAACATATCTAGTTTTGCGTAGGTTTAGGGTCTTTTAGAGTTTTAGTCTTTAAAATCCAGTGCAGTTGAGCCTATAATACTAGTGTAGGGTAGCTATAATTGCCCAATTATTGCATGACACATGTGTAAGTCACTAAGTCGGGCTTTTGGGCCGTAAAGTTTTTCTGAATTTGAGGGTCCGGGACCGGCCCGTGTACAACAAGGCCCGGCCTGAACATCACAAAAACATACAAGGGCCCGGAATAAAGCCCGGACCGACCTGGTCGGCCCGTCGGTCCGGCTCGGTTTTTTCTCTCCCTCGGTTTTTTTGCCCAGCCCTATCTTCATACACGCAATTTGTAAGATTCCACATGTCACATCCTAGGACCCATTCCGCCGTAACACGATATTGTCCGCTTTGGGCCCACCGGCCCTCACAGTTTTGTTTCCGGCAGCTCAGGAGCAGCTTCCCAGTAGGTCACCCATCCTGGGATTGCTCTAGCATCAACATGCTTAACCTCGGAGTACCCATCCTCATCCCCTCCGAAGCCGCTGAGCCACCAAAAAGCCTCGTGTTAGATTGGAGGTGGGCATGTACATATACAGCACATAACCCCTCTCCGTTTGACCGATGTGGGATATTACAATCCACCCCCTTTGGGAGTCCGACGCCCTCGTCGGCACACTCGCACCACACGGCAGAGTGGCTCTGATACCTATTTTTTTTTTTTTTTTACCGTCGTCATATTTTCTCCCACGAATAATTCCTCGAAATTAATCGTCCTTTAAAACACCTCTAGGGACCAATTAAACTATTACCTCAATGACGGAGACGGTAAAATTCTTATTATAATCACGCTAGTAAATAAGGTAAAAATATAAGGGTCGGGATGCCGATCAGTTTGACGAGGGATTTGACCTATGAAGAGGAACCGGTTCAGATTCTTGACCGAAAGGAGCAAGTGCTTAGGAATAAGACAATCCCACTTGTCAAGGTGCTTTGGAGAAGTCATCAAGTAGAAGAAGCTACTTGGGAATCAGAGGAGCAAATGATGCAGCAGTATCCCTATCTCTTCGGATGACATGTATGTTAATTTCGAGGACGAAATTTTTATAAGGAGGGGAGAATTGTCACATCCCGACCCTTATATTTTTACCTTATTTACTAGCGTGATTATAATAAGAATTTTACCGTCTCCGTCATTGAGGTAATAGTTTAATTGGTCCCTAAAGGTGTTTTAAGGGACGATTAATTTCGGGGAATTATTCGTGGGAGAAAATATGACGACGGTAAAAAAAAATAAAAATAAAAAATAATGGTATCAGAGCCACTCTGCCGTGTGGTGCGAGTGTGCCGACGAGGGCGTCGGACTCCCAAGGGGGGTGGATTGTAATATCCCACATCGGCCAAACGGAGAGGGGTTATATGCTGTATATGTACATGCCCACATCCAATCTAACACGAGGCTTTTTGGTGGCTCAGCGGCTTCGGAGGGGATAGATACTCCGAGGTTAAGCATGTTGATGCTAGAGCAATCCCAGGATGGGTGACCTACTGGGAAGCTGCTCCTGGGCTGCCAGAAACAAAACCGTGAGGGCCGGTGGGCCCAAAGCGGACAATATCGTGTTACGGCGGAATGGATCATGGAATGTGACACCACCAGTCCCATCCTTTTACCCCGCATAGCACTTTGCACAACTTACCAAAGCAATTTGCACAACTTCTTGCCAGGCCTGGACCTGAGATTTTGAGGCCTGAGTCGAATTCTCAGAGTTGGGCCCCTAATTTTGTTTTATATATATAAAATAGCATATAACATCCAAAAATATATAGGATTTTTATACAAAATACTTATTATGCAAATAGGATTCCAAAACCTTGATGGTTTAGTAATCCTAATTGTATTATAAATCCTATCTATACAACAATATCTTACATAATCGTGTTTGGTTGCTTCTATTTAGTATTTTAACTTTTTTTATGGGTACAAATTTAAAGTAGTAAACAGTAATTGATGGTTTGGACCCCTCATCATGTGTAATTGTCTTTGTTTTAGGATAGTTATTTTTAATTTATGTCAGATTGCATAGCCAAAAAACTATTAAATATTTTTTTTTGTTGGACAACTATAAAAAAATATTTTTGGGACCCTTAGATTTTTGGGCCCTGAGTCCCAAGCCTCTTGTGCCTCTATTCAAATCCGGGTCTGCTTCTGGCATAACCGGATGCTCAACCATGATATTAACCTCGTTCATGAATCAATCATAAGCTTTTCACCAAGAACTGCAATCGTCTGACTGTATGGTGACAAATTTTCTTCATAGTCGAGCCCAATCGACCGAAGCAGTGAGCCCAATATTAGGTTTCAGTCAAATAGAACACAAGTGAGAATGAATTGTCTAATATCTTATTCATCTCACAGTTGAGGTACATTTAGAAGATTACAAAGAATACAATTGGTAAGTATATATACATATTGCGCAAAGCCTGTGCGTTTTTGATTTCAAAGCAGCTACCCGATGGTGGATGGGGAGAGAGTTACCTTTCCCGTCAAAATAAGGTAACTGTACACCTTAAGCCAAAATATAAACACAGAAATGAAATAATAGTACACAGATAAACAAAATAAGAATCTCATAGATTTGATGCAAAACCTTAATGAGGGAAAAAACACCAAGCAAGATTATTACTTCAAATCAGAGTTTACAAGATGTAGTTCTCACACAACTACAAACTTTGATTCTGGTTACAACACAAATGATTTTAAACCATGAAACTCTACAAAAGAGAATCTGAATTTAGAGTAGTGAGAATTCAACACACTCAGTTATACTAGTTCTTAAACATAACTAGATTTGCACTTTGATTCTGGTTCACTCTTCTTGTTCTTAAACACAACAAGGAATCTTGGTTCTCCAACTCAACCAAGCAACTTGGTTCTTCAACACAACCAGCTCCTCTCTTCCTTTTAGACTTTCACTCCTCAATGAGCTCTTGTTTATCAATCTCAAATGCAACCTGTATGCAAGTAAGAAGGAAAAACTCAATCTATCTAAAACACACACAAGCAGTTTGTAATATGAGCATGAACAATATCAACTCAGAGACAATTCTATCAAAGTCTTTACTCCATCACAAAAAAGCTTGGAGTTTCAATCCATAGCAGTAGGTATTTTTGTAGAGAATGGAATTCTCCCCCTCACTTGATGCACTCGATGAAAGGATCAATTTTTGTTTTAGAAATCATGCAATCAGCCAACCATTATTTTGCATTTTCCAAAACATCAAATCGATCCATGCTTTAAACCTGCAATCAACTACTGATATGCATGTAATTTAACCCCACTAGCAATCAACTACTGATATGCATGTAATTTAACCCCACTAAGATCAAGCACTTGATGACTCACTTCTCGTCTCCTACAGTAATGAACAAGGCGGCTTTGTTGGGGGCGGGAATACCAACCAATTTAACAGACTCTCAACTCTCTCTCAAGTCTGTTGCTCCTCATGAGGCCACGTGTTCCTCCAGCGGCCAATCGCCCTTTTGGCCTTTCTTCCTTTCTTTAACCCCCAGACCCAGAGAGCAGAGCTTGCCAACTCGATCTCTCATTTCCACTCATTCTCTCTCTCTCTC
>NC_020494.1:6698424-6732146 GCF_000184155.1 Fragaria vesca subsp. vesca
CTCTCTCTCTCTCTCTCTCTCTCTCTCTCTCTCTCTCTCTCTCTCTCTCTCTCTCTCTCTCTCTCTCTCTCTCTCTCTCTCTCTCTCCCCGAAATTGAAATTAAAATTAAAATTAAACAAAGGAGTGCGGACTAGAGAGTAGAGCTCAGTTGGGTTGATGGAGGCAGCGCCACAGCTGGTTTCGAGTGGAATCGAGTCCCTCCGCCGCACAGCCAAGCATTCATTCACAACCAGTACCACCAGAGTTGGCCTTCCCAAACGATTTCACCGCGTTCTTGCCGTCGCCACCAAGCCCGGTTCTAAACCCAAATCTCCATCCCCTGATTCCAAACCCATCAATGGAACTTCCACGGTGAATACATTAATTTCATCCTTTATTCAATTCACTTGGTCATTGAATTAACTGAATTTAATTTAGTGGAAATGTATGGCAGAGAATCGGAGATGTTTCCAAGGAAATCAAGAGGGTTCGCGCACAGATGGAAGAAAACGAGGACCTGGCAATTCTCATGAAAGGTCTTCGCGGTCAAAATTTGAAGGACTCACAGTTTGCGGAGGATGATGTTCAGCTTCGTCTGGTTGAGGTGTCTATCTATCATTTCTCAAGAATTTGTGCATTCCATTTAATCCAATCTCTCACTTCCACTCATTCTCAATTTGAATGCGTAGACAGATGAAAGCAGTGAATTTTTGCCTGTGCTGTATGATCCTGCTAGCATCTCTGCGTATTGGGGAAAGCGCCCCCGCGCTGTCGTCACACGTGTCATCCAGTTACTCTCTGTAGCTGGGGGTTTCCTTTCACGTCTTGCCGCCGATTTTATTAACAAGAAAATCAAACAGGTCACATTCTCTCCCTGCTTCTTTCTTTCTATCTATTGTTTCTGTGATAATACTGACTTCATTTTTTAATTATATCAGAATGAAGTTGCTAGGGCCATTGAAATAAGAGAAATTGTGACCTCTTTGGGGCCTGCATATATCAAACTTGGCCAAGCATTGAGCATTCGACCAGATATACTGTCACCCGCTGCAATGACGGAGCTGCAAAAGCTTTGTGATAAGGTAAATTCTTTTATTCTTATCAGAAGAAGAAAAGTTCTTTGTCATTGTCTCTTAAACATTATTGATTTTTGGTTTCTTTGGTCCCGTTTTCATTTTTCTTCTCGTAAGTATATACGTGTATCTAAACATATCTATTCGAGTTGGCATTTTTATTGTGGCAAAGTTTCTTCGGAATAGCTGTATAAGCTCTTTCAAATATGGGAGAGCAAGAGGGAGAGAGATGTTGATATATCAATCATTTAAGTGAGATCTTGTAGCCTTTAAGAAGAGTGCAAATATATCTCTCATATAACCATATAGTGATTGAAGGCAATTAGAAGCTCCACCAAATAAGTATGAGCCACTCTGATTGAATCCATATCTCTCAACTTCTCACAGCACTTTTCAGAAACTTGTTAGTTTACTACTCTCAAATTACTTCCGAGGTTTATATATCATACTTGTAGGGAAGAACCTCTTTGATATGACTTTGCTAACCTGCCCCCACAATATTGAGTTAATGTCTAACTCTTTTATGTCATAAGTAGAAACAGCTCCTAGATATTTGCATGTGCACATACAGGTTGATTGTCGGTTGTCATCATATGTACAGCTAATGGTATCTTTACTGTGTCTGATAATTCTTTGTTCATATCTGAAGGTTCCTTCATTTCCGGATGATATAGCTATGGCTCTCATTGAGGAGGAGCTTGGTCAGCCATGGCAAAACATCTACTCTGAGCTCTCTTCGTCTCCAATTGCTGCTGGTAAGAATTTCTAAGAACTGTGTCACTATTTAAATATAAGACCAGACACTTATTTTTCTAGTCTTTTTATCGACAAATTCTTGCTTGTAAAGTTCTGTGCTCCATTAAATTTTATTCTCCCTTTCCAAAATCTATGTCAGCATCTCTTGGGCAAGTATATAAGGGCCGGCTAAAAGAAAACGGAGATCCAGTGGCTGTTAAAGTGCAGAGGCCTTATGTTCTTGAAACAGTAACTGTTGATTTGTTTGTCATACGGAACTTGGGTTTGTTCCTCCGGAAGTTTCCTCAGGTATCTCTATGATCTATTCAATGTCATCTCTTCAGATTTCGTAGCCGGCTTTCTAACTTGTGACTACGACTTCTCTTCCTTACCTCGTTTCAATTTACTCTTGTCCTTCCTTTAATATTCCAGGTGTCTGTAGATGTGGTTGGATTAGTTGATGAATGGGCAGCTCGTTTCTTTGAAGAGTTAGATTATGTTAATGAGGGTGAGAATGGACTACTCTTTGCTGAAATGATGAGAAAAGACCTTCCACAGGTGAGTATGATATGTAACATTAGAAAATTATAAGTCATCTTCTGTCTTTTGTTAATTTCTTTAGAACACATATCCTGCTCTACTTGTTGTTCGTCTTAATTTGTTGCTGTATCCGAGCTAGAAAATATGTAAGCGTAATACTCATTATAAATACATGATTTTTCAGGTGGTTGTACCAAAAACATACCCAAAATATACATCAAGAAAGGTTCTTACTACATCGTGGATAGAAGGAGAGAAGCTATCACAAAGTACTGAAAGTGATGTCGGAGAACTGGTCAATGTTGGAGTCATATGCTACCTAAAGCAGGTAAAGTACTTGTAATTTCTGGAGGCGTACTTTAAATAGACTTTTTGTACCAATAAATTATCTCTTTTCTTCAATGTTAAATGTGCTCATGGAGTAGTTGCTTCGCTTTGGCTTCCTGGAATTTGGTGATACATAGCCTACTTTTTTTCATAGCTACTGTAAATCTGTAAAGTTGGCTGAAATTGGTATAAACAAAACCACATCATTATTGAGTTAACCAAAATTTAGTGAGCTGGCTAGATGCGAAACTGAATGGTTGATCTTCTTGCAATTTCTGTTGCTCGTTGTGCTGAGTTGAATAGACTAGTTGTGTAGAAATACTACTGGACTATAAAATGATAAATGATAATATTGGGATTGTGTTCTCTTTTCTACCTTGATTGATAGTTAAAACAGCAGCACATGTAACTGTAAAGTCTTCTCTTTACCTCTTTCCTGTTAAATGCAAAGGCTACTTAGCAGCCTTTTATTGGTAGGTTTTAGTTTCTACCAGCTTATTAACCAAATTTCATAATTTTTTTTTTAATTACAGTTGCTCGACACCGGACTATTTCATGCTGATCCTCATCCTGGGAATTTGATTCGCACTCCAGATGGCAAGCTTGCTATACTTGATTTTGGTAATATTCTTCTTCATTAAAGTGGATGGTCATACTCTATATGGTTAGTACATAGAACAATCATATACTACTAGAATCTATCAAATAACTTGGTGCAATTTTGGGAGAGGGTTACCTTTTGGCATCATTATGGGAATCTACTTCTGCAGAATTTACGCGGTACTCAGTTTCCTTAAATTTGTTGGGTTGGAATGCTGCTGTTTTCTGATGGGGTAGTTATGTTTTTTGTTGTACACCAACCTAGATGGTTCTGGTTATAGCAACCTAGCTGTTTGTGCATCTTCACTGTATGTACTCTTTCTCAGTTCTTATAACAAAGTTTTTTCAAATAGATCAAAGATACGAGTTATGATAAATGAGAACTCACTAGTCTTCTTATGTTCAATGAAGTTTCTTCCCTTCATGTCCGCAATAGTCACTGTGATATCCAGTCTTAACGTAAAATAGTTCAATCCCTACTGACCAAATTAGCTCCAACTTTGAAAGATGAACTATTTATATAATTGTATGAGTAGATTAAAAGCATACCGAGTAAACTACTGAAGTCAGGATCAGTTAGTTTTTTTTTTTTTTTTTTCTTTCAAATTGAAGTCATGACTTAGCACCAAAACAGACATGAGACAATTCAAACCAAATAAAATTATGGAATCAGGATTACCTTTGGTGCATATAAAACTATGCACCCAAAAGTAGTTTCAAGCTGATATGACCATAAAGTTTGTGAAGTTGTTAGGTATGCCTTTCAGTATTTGAAAGAGTACAGCAGCTGTACTTGCGGTGTTTTATGCATAACTCCATACTCTAATGGCATTCTGTTCACTACTTGACTGATTTTGCATCAACATGCCTTTCAATATATTTAGATGTATTGATATACGGTGTCTCTCATTGTCAAGCACAGTTCATCAGTTCTCTCTGTTTTTTTTAGGTCTGGTCACCAAGTTGACTGATGATCAGAAGTATGGAATGATCGAAGCAATTGCTCACCTTATTCATCGTGACTATGGAGCCATAGTCAAAGACTTTGTCAAGCTTGGTTTTATTGACGAGGGAGTTAATCTAGAACCTATTTTGCCTGTTCTGGCCAAGGTTTTTGATCAGGCTCTTGAAGGTGGAGGAGCAAAAAATATCAACTTCCAGGACTTGGCAGCAGATCTGGCACAAATTACATTTGACTATCCATTTAAGATACCGCCTTATTTCGCTCTTATAATTAGAGCAATTGGGGTCCTGGAAGGCATAGCTTTAGTGGGAAATCCTGATTTTGCTATTGTGGATGAGGCCTATCCATATATTGCCCAGGTATTCAAACTCTCGTTATTTTGATTCTGGATATTTAACTTTTTTCCAAATTAATATTCTGTAGGGTATCAACAGTTTCATGAAATATGTGAATATGTGCTTATGTATTAAGGAACTGTTTCTTGGCTTTGAGGAAGACTTGTAGTGACAAACAAGATGGTTATTTAACTTAGCTGCAACATATTTATGATCTCTTCTGTGTTTTTTTTGGTCAATCTTCTGTGTCATTTTATTGTCTTAAGAAATGCTGCAGCTTGATGTGGTTTGACATACTCACATTTTAAACAATTTTTTCACTATTAGAGGCTCCTGACAGATGAATCCCCACGGTTAAGGAATGCTTTGCGTTACACAATTTATGGGAAATCGGGAGTTTTTGATGCCGAGAGATTTATTGATGTCATGCAAGCCTTTGAAAGTTTCATAACTGCTGCTAAAAGTGGAGGTGGAGAGGAGATGAATGGTGATATGGCTGAACTTGGACTTTTGCAAAGTCAAACTGAGTATTCCCTTCCTGGATTTGCATCAGATGTGCAACCAGTTCAAACAAGGGCGGCTTTAGCATTTGTACTGTCTGATAAGGGAAACTTTTTCAGAGAATTTCTTCTGGATGAGGTAATTTAGGATAGTAGTGATTTTTTATTTTTTTTGTAATTTTTTCGTATGTCACCTGATGGCTTAATCATTTTTTTTAGGAATTTAAACTTTTAGCTAAGAAAGAACAGACCATATCTACCTCGATTCCTTTATATTTCTTAAAGATATATGACTCTTACTCCATAGTGTTTTCCTCATTTAACAACTGTGGTGTTGGTCTCTCAGTATAACATATCTACTTAGCTAGTGAATGCTAATTCTTGTCAGCAATGTGTTTTGACTATTGTCTTTTACATGCAAAGCAGATTGTGAAAGGCATAGATGCAGTTACAAGAGAACAACTGGTTCGTGCAATGGCACTTCTTGGATTCGGGAACGCTCTCCCAGTTTTCAGCATGGTTCCTAGTTTTGGGCTGTTCAAGCCTGCAGGACTTCTACCAACCATAACTGAGGAGGATAGAGTCATATTGAACAATGTTCAAACAGTAGTCGAGTTCCTGGCTGCAGGAAGTTCGATATCAAGAATGTCCAATCAGGTATTTACCGTCAACCCTTTACTTGGAAAACTTGTTGGGAGAATGTTTGCATATGAAGTTCCTTAAAAATCTAACTTTGACTTTATGCTGGTATCGGACATGCGCAGGAATTAAATGTGTCTCAGGTTATCCAAGAGTTTCTTCCTGTTTTGCCAAGTATCTCTTCCAAAGTGCTCCCTGAAGTGCTGAACCGATTATCGTCACGGGTAATAGCACGTGTGATTAGGGATACAATTTTGTAATAAATTTCCTAGCTTACCTGCCAGAACCTCATTGTGCATATATACTAAGTAGTAGTACCAGATACAAGTCATATATATCTAGTCTAACCTTGTCTTTTAGGTGCAATTCTTGTCCTCAACAGCCCAAATTGTTGTTGTATATAATATCCCTTAAGAAATGAACTAAATCAAAGTTTGGCCCGATCGAAAAGACTGCTGTTGCTTGTTTAAGCAACATTTTGCATTCTTCAAAGTTCAAACTGTTGTTTATTGATGAAGGTTGAGTTGGCCACCTGAAATACATTGTATAGACTTTATTTCTGCCTGTGATATGGTTATGTCGGAAAAAGTGTCCAATCTATTCAAGAAGGTACTATGGTTTGGCTAGGGCATGCAACCAAACACTGATTATTTGATTTGTTGGCGTCTTTCACCATGCCATGTTCATTTAGCTTGTACTAGACTAGTAGGTGGTTTATTATCATCTTCATCGTGCCAAAAAGTTTTCTTAACTATGAAGTTGGAATATTGGAACACTGTACTGCATTTCATTAGAATATGATTTAACACTGCTTGTAGAGGTTCCAATAGGTCTTAGTAGTCGAGGGTATATACAATTCCATTGAAGCTTGTTTTCACATTTCAATATCTGGTTCCTCAGCTCTTAGGTTCATATTAATATTTGGTAATGACTCTGAGTCGCTGACATGAAAATGTTTCACCGGGTTGGAATGCAATGGGAAACAGTTAACCTTAAACGTATGGTTAAGCTGAGCATCTCTGTTTATTTGTTTGATTGATACTCACGGATTATAGGGACTTTTTTATGGATTTCTTTTAGTGCAATAGATTTTTTTTTATCGTTTTCTCATTTGGAAGAGTTATATCTGCATCAAATAAAATGAAAAGCAGCTGATTGGTAATTAATGTGCGCTCCTGTGTACCTCCAAAGAAAGACTGCTCTCTTTGGGTTTGTTGCATCAGAAGAGATGGTTCATCTATAAGCATTAGACAATTCTTAGATCTTTTCTGCTTGTCAATTTAGAGCAAGTTGAACTTGCTGCTGAGTCTCACAAGTTCATGTATAGTTGGGAAATCAAGTTCTATGATCTCTAGCAACAATGGCATATGGCCCCATCCCTACATTACAAACACAGACATCACCTGATCTCACAAATCATGTCATCAAATTCTTGAGCACGTCGAATTCTTGGCAAGAAGCCATTTGATCCTTCCAAAATCTTTGGGTTTTTTTTGTTTTTTTTTTTTTCGTTTTTTCTTTTCTTTAGACACGTGCATACATTACATCCGACAAATTTTTAAAACCAAATCGTAGATGATGCAATGGTAGAGACTGTCCAAAGACAATTTTACTTCCTGTTTTTATGAAGCCTCCCACTTCAGTGATCTCACTAAGCGAAAAACAGTCCCTCCCGTAGAAGAAAAGAAAACGAAAAATAAATCTGCTGAACACAACCCGTTTTGCCAACAGGTAGTCACCTGATTGTTAAAGCCAAGTTCACTATATGCGAGTGTAATGAATTAAGCAATCAAATTGAATCTTTCCATTGTCAGCAAGATTCACAGTACCTTTCTAAATCTTTCCCAACCCCACCCCCCACAATGCTTCAGTAGATATCCCTTGACATAGGATGATTCATTTCTATACCACATCCTTCTCTAGTATTACTCTTTTTTCTCCTTACCGTATTCACGAGATCACAATGAATGAAATACTATGCGTCTAATTTGTATCTGCTGAGTTCCTTTAGTGAGCTAAATCCTCTTTACATTCGCTTCTTGACCTCATTTGTGGTGACCTTTTCCTTTCTTTGATTTGTTCTTTTCCTGCATTTTCTTCTTCTTTGCTTCAACTGAAACCCATGTATAATCTGCTGGAATCGCAAATGGGTCTGGAATAGTTTCTATCCTACTGCTAGAACCAGCAGTGGACAAGCCAGGGCGATGGTAAGGAGCTCTAATCCACTGAAACCAAGATGAACTCGAGGATTGCATCCCTGCTGGACTCTCTCTGCCTACAGAAGTGGGGCTTGACGGGGGTGTTGTGAATTCGTCCACTGGTGCTAATTCTTCGAGTTTTGTAAAAGTGACAATAACTCTGATAGTGGGAACCACTGGGATAGCAACCTGGATGTAAACACAAGGGAACCAATCAGGAACTGAACTAGAAAATCAAATTACTTATTAGACTAAATCAGTATGTATCGACACCAATAACAATAGGAAGAAAGTGCCACCAATAACTAATGTGTACAATAAATAACTATAAGTACAGAAAGTTCCATGGTTAAAAACCGCCGCCAGATTGTTAAAACTGGTTTTCTGTACTTCATTAAAGACTACTATTCATAAAGGGGATATCTGACTTAATCAATCGCAATAACAAGACAATGGAGTATCATCCTTTAAGATACACGATAAAAGAGTTGATAAAGCACAGAATATATGTTTCTCACATAATCCGATAGGTTAATTGTACATATTGGGAATATAACGTCTACTAGGGATAACTTTCTGATTATTATATAAATGTTCTCGTTCCTTTCTTATAGTTAACATTTTACATTCCCATTAATTTCCACCTAGTTGAAATACTTTCTAAAAATCATTTTTTATAAATTATGGACTTGTTATATTTAAGAAGTCAGTTAAGTACACCTAGCAACAGGATAAGTACAAGCACCCCTTGTAAACCTAAATCTTCTTTATCAATTACAGCACTTCCTCTTGTTGGCCAGAATTATGAATTGCATATAACAACAGCCAAAAAAGTCAATTGACTTTCTTTCTTAGTTTGGGGAATACCTAAAAGTGACACCTAGAGTTTTGAGGCACAAAATGGTACTTCCTAAGAAAGCTAGTAACATTTTCTGACATCCATGACAAGTTATTAGAAAAGGCCATTTTTGTTCATGACTGTGTTCCTGTGCCATCTGTGGTAAATTCCCTTTTAGGTTTTACCAACATTAGACAACAGACTTCCTCTATTGCAGGGCACTATTTGCTTGAACAGGTGTTCATCCTCATGCATATGCTTGATATACTGTGAAAACAACTGCTTCAGCACTCAACTTAATCCCTGGCGCATAATGATTATAATAGCATTCATTATCTTCTCAGGCAACCACCCACAAGGGAAAAGATCATGGCATGCAGACCACGAAAGACAGCTAGATCTCATTTAAATTGGTTCAAAGAGGGACCAAAACCTCTATAAAGCAAAAACATGTGCACAAACAACCCAATGAGGCAACATGTAAATGTGTAACAACAGAGACAACATTCTAGGAAAGGTGAACATCAAGTCAGCATCTTGTTAAGAGGTATTTAATTGTTTGTACACAGAAGCTATGACACACAGCCATGTGACTCCTGATATAGCTCTTATTGAGATTAAATCTTCATATACCTAAACCACCTTTGTCTAGCTCGGAGAGTCAAAGGTATGATAATGTCACTGAAGCACTTCATAGAATAGCCATATGCATTTCATAACATCTTTCTAAAATGCTTACGTCAACCAAACTAAGACATTGCCCAACAATTTCACATCTTCCAGATCCCAGTTACAAATACACTCTAAAAGTTGCACCACTGAATATTTCATAGTTAACTCACAGGATCTTATGATTGTGAGCTGAAGAGAACAGAGAAAAAACAAGACTAGACAATAATATTTGTGGATTTGTGGATTTGTGAATTTGTGCAATTATACAAATTAATTATTTGAGTACCCCATAAGTTGAATAAATGTTATCGACAGAGATGTGCATATACTTATAGCTTGAGTTCAATCCAGTAAAAATATCACACTAAAGCCCCACAACTTGAACGTGGAAGAAAAAGACATGGAAAGGAAGAAAACAAACCTAATGATTGTTATACGGTTTAAACAAGAATTTGATATGGTTTAATGAATGAACCTGAATCCTAACGTGGAATTTGATATAGACTTACGGTTGAATGAACCTGAATCCTAATTTTGGAGAAGAACTAGAGCTCAAAGGGCAAAAGTCAGACATTCATGATGCATGTAAATTTATATTTTTTATGTGCCTGTGCTCAAGAACCTACTATTCTAGCTGAAGATTCCAGATCAATTCATGCGCCATAGAATAGGCTTCCAGCAAAGCTTAAACTGTTCACAAGGAAGTTAGTTTATCTACCCACTTGGTTCACCAGAAAATCCCTCAATTATAAGTTTTAAAAAGTCTCATCTCTAATTCCTGTTCTAAGGACATAGGTAAGATTAAGAACCAACTTTTCCATTCCTGGTCATTTTTACAAGGGTTAGCCCCTCGCTCAAATATGCAATAGTGACACACGTGATTTGATGATATCAGTTCTTTGATTACATAACATTGTCTACCAATCCATTGCTCAAGTCTAACCAATTTAATGAGAGAAAAAAAAGTACTGATAGTACTAATAAAAACAGTTATTATTATAATAAGAATTGAAATTTGTTTAGTCCTTGTGGTTTGAAGTCGACATCTGTTTAGTCCTTGTGGTTTTATTTTAATCTGAATAGTCCTTAGAGTCACAATTTTTTATCCAAATAGTCCTTATGGTTTTATTTAATCTGAATAGTCCTTAAAGTCATGATTTTCCATCCAAATAGTCATTCACACAATTTTCTCAGTTAAAGGCCATAAGGACTATTTGGATGAAGAATCATGACTTTAAGGACTATTCATATTAAAATAAAACCATAAGGACTATTTACATGAAAAATTGTGACTTTAAGGACTATTCAGATTAAAATAAAACCATAAGGACTAAACAGATGTCGACTTCAAACCACAAAGACTACACAATATTTTACCCTTATAATAACAATAATGGTAAGCAATAGAATAAAAATGCACAAACTGATCAATTTCAAATAAATATAACACAATAATCAATTAGTGCATGCCAAGGCAAGATCAAGTGGTAATCAGACGATCAAAATCTGATTTCTAAGAAAATATGTACATACGTAGATGTGTTTGATATGATAATGCTTTTCTGTGCAAGGACTACATTAGGAGTCCTATTTCTTAAATAAATTGGCATGCCTAAGTTGGTCAAAACATGTGCCTCAGACTTGAAAGCAGAACTCGTACAAAAATTTATTCACTTAAAGAGAAAGAAGCAGCCCACACACTAAAGAAAAAACAAAACTATAGTAGATTGGAATGCAATTCATCTACAGAAATAAGATAAAACCAAATCAGGTAACAATGATAAAAAGTGGGGGCAGCATACCTTGACGGGAAAAGTTCCCATTGGAAGTTTAGTAGTTAGCAGTTCCCTCAAACGACGGATGGCCTTAACCTTGTTTGCTAGAATATCAAGCAACGGCAACAGTTCCTCTGTTTGTAGAGGAAAGTTGGGGGAAAGCCAGAGGATAGGTCTTAGCCCTTTCTTATACTCATTCTCCTTGGTTGCATCCTTATGACGACTTCTGCTATCAGAACTCACTGAGGAAGATGCTTTCGTATCCTTTCCTCTCCTGTGATCATCGCCCCTCACAACAGCATCCACATTATTTCTTCCAGGTCTGCTTTGATTTCTCGATGGAGAATCTCCTAGCAGATCACTCACCTTCTCATCCACACAGAGAGAACTTCTTGGTGGGACAGCCTTTTTGAGCCCTTCATTTTTGGCATCCCGTTTCCTCCATCCACCAAACCATCCTTTCTTTTCCTGCTTAGTCTCTCCATTTCTACAATTGCTTACATCCTCAATAGGAATTTCTCTTGCCTCATAACAACTATGACGATGCTCAATAATTCCATCACCACTCTCGTTAGTCGATTCGGATGAATCCAGTTTCAGTGCAACTTCAAGTTGCCTCCTCTCATCCTCTGTCAAAATATCATCAAGCTCTTCACTTTCTGTTTCATTTTCATTGCAAGATGAGAAAAACTCATCATCTGTCATAGCCCCAGGGACCCGCCTAGACTTGATACTCACAACCACATTATGCATATCATATACCTTAGCCTTCCATGATCCAACCGTTTCTGTTTTCTCCTGCCGCCTCCAAGTCAATTGAGGTAAGAGAACTGCCTGAGTTACGTCAATCCCAGGCCGGAATATATTAGTCTGAGACATTGCAACCACTTCTTGCCGAACCTCTTCTTCAGTTGCTTGAGACCCAGCACCATCCAAAGCATTCATCACCTCCCTCTCCTTGTGTGAGATCATGCAAAGTGACCCAGGAGGCACCTTGCCATCGTCAGACCCATCACCAAGGAAAAGAACACTCTGATCAGAACGCTGGATCCTAAAACCGTCGAAACCGGCCAATGTCATGTCTGCTCTCAAATTCGCCCCCCTCTTCCAGATCTTGTATGTGTCTGATGGAGCAATCCTCGAAATGAAAGGAATCACAGAACTCTCAAAGTGGAATGTGATTTCCATGTAGAAGTCCCTCATCCTACGCATAGTTCCAATTAAACGAGGCAACCTTCTGCACCATTTTGCCCAAGCCAATGGCTGATAGTGCCTAACGATAATCATGGAAATTGCCTCCTCTCTACTGCAAATTGCTTCCTGGAGTGCACTCCACCCCTGCTCATTCTGCAAGCTCCAATCTGCGCCAGCAACCATAAGCATTTCGGTGGCTGTCTGGTCCCCAAGCTTTACAGCCAAGTGAAGAGGGGTGTCACGGTTTGGGACATCTCGTCGGTCAATGACGGCAGCAATAGCATCAGCCTTCTCTTCCTCAGCTAGTGAAGCTGATTCGGTACGAATCTCGGCAGGATTAGAGAGCCGCGGAAGAGCTCCGAGGATCCTCCTGAGACTGGCATAGTCCTTGGTGATGATGGCCTTGTGTGCAGGACTATGAGCATACTTTGAAACATCAATGGCAGCCATGCCTCAGGAGAACACAGAGCACCAAACCCACACTAATATCAAAACCAATAACCAAATCAATCAATACTGGAAGAACTCAAAACACAGCACAGAATGACAGTACAATCAGAACCCAGGAAGCGAATGTCAATTAAATGCAACAAAGGAAACAGACCCAGTTCAGAAATGATCAAGAAACTGACATATTCGATGTAAACGAATCAGACCCAATTCAAGAAAGGAAATTTGGGGGGGGGGGACCCAATTCAAAAATCTCACCTTTCTTTCTTGGGCGGCTTCTTCTTCTTCTTCTTCTTCTTCTTCTTCTTCTTCTGCTTAAGTGCCCTGCGAGTTTAGAGAAGAAGAGATGGTGGTGATCCCATCCAGATCAGACAAACCCAATAAAGAACAAGTAGAAGAAGAAGAAGATGCATGTGACTCAAACAAAATGCCACTTCTTCTTTTCTTTTATTTATTATTAACAATTGAAGAAGCTCCTTGGAGTAGGAAGGAATCAGGAAAGGAATAAACCCCAGCAAGTGACGCACACAAAGAACAAGTCTTTGAAGGAGTTTACCTCACAGACTAGCAACTCCAACAAGAAAAGAAAGGAATGGGGCGACTATGAGAATTGGGAAGAAGAGAGGTCGGGGTGCCATTTTGTATACGTTTGTTTTGTTTGTTGCAATTAATTTGACCTCTTGTTATTTTATCAAGACAAACAAAGATAAGAACAGAGCAAATTATAAAGAAAAGGTCAGAGAAAGGCAGGGGGTCCAAAACAGAAAGGCAGAGCATGTGACCAGAACCAGGGAACCTGCTCTCCCCTTTCCTTTCTCTTATTTACTGCCAGCATATATGCTGATCGAATCTACAAACTCTTTATGTGGCTGTTGCCATTACCAGATCATTTAGTAGGCAGCTAGCCTACAATTTTGTGTTAGTTTCGAAGAAAGATTTACTAAAATAAAAACTTAAGGCAAATATCAAATGTTTGAATGAAAATCAGTGATTTTGGGTGCTAAATGCTACAGTGAATCTCAATCAAATATCGGTACGATCAAATAACAAATTGTATAATAACAAAGTGTGTTCTTTTGTATAACAACAAAGTGTGTTCTTTGTTCCTTAAAATATATAAATACTCCATAATGCAAACATGAGTTTGTTATATTAGCGTATTAAGACATATCTTCGCAATCGCATTTTTTTAAAAAATTATAATGGTCGTCAAAGTCTCAATATGGTTTTGTAGAACTCTAAATTCCATAAGATTGTCCACGCTTTAGTATAATTTTGTGATCTTCATTGACCTGACTAAATGGGTGCTAACATTTTATGACTTTATTTTTTGTTTATTGATTTCGGTGTGTTCTCATTGATCATATCTTTTGGTGTGACAATACTTCTGCTAGTGCTCTAGTCTTTCATTCTATTGTTGTACTGGCACATCAACGTTGAGGAATACTGTGTACTTTTGTTTTGTTTGAATCAAGCCTATAGGACGAATTGGTATATTCATCCAAACATGGTAATATCTCCGTCAACAAACCCGAACTCAACTTCCACCTTAATCTTCATAATACGACTCTTCCAAGTAGTTCGGTCGAATTCCTTCATATCTTCAAGGGTGCTTCCCACCATGCACATGAGTCTATGTGAACGAAAAACCGGAGGAACCTCCAGCAGGGTAATCCAGTAGGAGGACGTCACAAGGGGAACCTCTTCAACGTCATCATACTCGGGTAGGGCAACTGGTGGGCAATTAAAACCCCAAGAGCCACCTTGGCAAGCCCTGATTTTGTCGCTCGGATCTGTGAAGATGATTAGCACCGGGCCACCGTCAACCGGTTCAATCTTAACTTTCACAACGAGTTGCCAAGCAGTCTTGAACATACCCATGAAATAAGTAGTAATTTAAGTCCACCGTCTCCTTCCCCCTATTAGAGCTAAAGAGGATGTAAGTCTCACAACCATATTGACATCGATATCCTGATTATCTTCTATCAGAAACTTGTGGAACCGTTGTTTCAAAAAAAAAAAAAAAACCCTAACCCTAGGATAAGAGGAGAGATCATTGCTGAACTAATCGTACCTTTGATCGGTTGCTAACTGGAGTATCCTGTCACTGAAAGACGATAGTAGAGGTATAACTACCATACTATTGGCATCCCTATACAAAATAGAAGATGTGTGAGCAAAGAAGTTCTAATTTGATTAGAACTTGTTTTTGTATGATTTAATATATATGATTGCTGTCCCGTTTTGATAATTCTTCATTATGCTTGAGTTTTGGGGATGATTATGTGTCTTGATTGAGAATATTGCAGATGATATTCTTTAGTGTAGTTGAGTCCTAACTTGGTTCGGATCTCACATGTGATTACTATGTGATTAGATAAGAAAGGAAGGTCTATTGTGAATAGGTCTATTTGACATTTGTATCTAGGTTAATTGATACAGGGAGGCTGCCTGAGGAAATGAATCCTAATTTATTTAGGATATTCTTTTATGATTTAATATATAACATGTTGTGATTTATTATGTGATTTGATACTTATTAGAATTTATTTTTGGACAGCTATTAGGGTTGTTGGCGCAAGGATATTAGAGAAATATATAAGAGGCGCAAACCATTGTTTGAGATTATTTTTGCACGCTTAGCGTTTGAAAGAGAGTTTTTTATTTCGCTACTCATCTGAGTGCACAAATTCAACTGTTCCTTGTTGAGTTGAACTTGTTGTGTGTGTGTGATTGTGATTCTTTTGTGTGTTGAGAGAAGATCATTGAAGAAAGAAGAAAGAAGAAAGAAGAAAGAAGAAGAAGACGTTTTGCCTAGAGATAGGAATTTGTAATAGTATAGGGTTTACAAAGAAGTTGTAAGACTACAAAAATTCATCTAGCTGAGTTCGTTTTTTGAGCTTGTGCTCTGCTGTGATTTTTTCTCTATTTTGAGGTTTTTACACAACATAAAAAATCTGGTGTTCTTGTTAACATTTTGTCAGTTCGTCGAGGATTGAAATAGTCGTTTCAATCCCTATTTCATGTTTCAATACCTTTAAATGGTACCAGAGCTGGTGCTGGAACAGTCTAGCAGATCCAAGGGAAGATGGAACGTGACTCACATAGCTCGGCAGTTAACACCCCTCCTTGGTTTGATGGTGAAAATTATTTGGATTGGAAGATTATGATGCAATCATTCATGTATGCTCAAGATGATCTCTGTTAGTATGTTATTGAAGTGGGATGGACCAAGATGATCTCTGCTTCACGTTTCAGTACTTTTACATACCATAATCCTATTAATAAAGGAAATATGCGAGTTTATTAAGGGAAGTGGAATCCACACTCCCCAAATTGAAATCCAAACTCTCATTTTCTATTTTTAGTAACTTAAATTTTGTCTTTAATGACTAAATTTTTTTTATTCTTATGAGAATAATGACTACAAATGGAAAGCGAGAGTGTAGATTTCAATTTAGGGAGTGTAGATTTCACTTCCTTTTATTAATTGTCCATCATAAACCGAAAATTGACGAGTTTGCCTTAAACATGTGTAGAAATTATGGACTTAAACTGTTGAGCAAGCTGTCGAATATCCTGAACCAACAAAATAATTCGGCAATGAGTCTAGATCCGATTGTTGATCAAGTATATGATGAGAAAGTTGATGTTAAAGACAAAAGACTAGCGTATCATCCGAAAAGTTTCTCCATAAAATCGGCTGCTGATCGTATGCATGCCTCTACTAGCTTATTCTCATGTTGCTATTCTTAAATTGATGCGGAAGTTACGAATGCCCCCTAAAGTCAAAATTTTCTCTTGGTTGCTGCTTTGTAATCGATTAAAAACCAGAGAACGTCTACATCGTTTTAAACCTACTATTTCTAATTTGTGCCTTTTTTGTAATACTCATAACGAAACTATTGATCACCTTTTCACTCAATGTCCTCAATTTATACAATCATGGCATTTCTCTGGCATTCTGATTTCTCTTATTCAGATTAATCTTTCTTTCATTGACTGGTTAGATTCCTTAAGACTCCATCCTCATAAACGAATTTTACTTCCAAAATCTTTAATTATGTTAGCCCATGCTATTTGGAAAGCTCGCAATGCGTCAATTTTTCGTGACACTCTCATTCCTCTGGCTTCTGTTGCTTTTACTACTGTAAATAATTTGCAAGCCTGTTTACAAGCTAATCCCTGTTCCTCAAGCACATTCTCTTTCTAGAGCTGCATGTATCAAATGACATCCTCCTCTAGCCAACACGCTTAAAGTAAATATTGATGGTTATGTTCATTCTTCCTCTCAAGCAGCTGCTGGCGGGTTTGTTGTAGAAAACTCTGAAGGAACCCCAATTCTTGCCACCAATAAATCTTTGGGTCTTATGGACATCCTCCTTGCTAAAGCTGTGGCGCTTCGTGATAGTCTTCATGAACTTTCTCTCCATATATATATATATATATATATATATATATATATATATACCCACTTAGCCAATCATAGCTGAAGGAGATTCCAAACTTCTCATTGATGCTCTTTGTGGACGTACCCATGTTCCTTGGCGTATTAAGTTTGTGGTTAGAGATGTTTTGAGTTTCTCTCAACATTTTTCTTCTATGACCTTCCATCATATCTGGCGTGAGGCTAATTTCTTGGCCGATAGTTTAGCGTCGCTTGGCCATTATGGTCGGAAGTCCGAACCCTTCTATTTGGTTCTCTTCTTTACCTTTATCCTCGAGCATTGCCTGCCAACTTGATTTTTTAGGGGCGGAGTTTCTTGTGGTTTTGTGTTATAATTTTTCCATTTCAATAAAAAACAAAAAAGACTAAAAAAAGACTAGCATATCAAAAGGTTGACTTGGGTTGGGTTGGGTTGGGTTGGGCTGTTTGTTTAATACAAAACGACCCGAAAAGAACAAGTGGCCCAAGGCGTAGGTTAGACCCTAAATCGATCCGATCCGACCCTTTAAGAGATTGTGTTGTTTGAGAATTGAGATCATCATCTCTCTCCTGGTTCCTCTTCAACTTCTGGGCTCCTCTTCTCTCTTCAACCAAAATCATCATCAGGTTTCATTCGCTGTCAATTTCTTTCATCCCCATATTCTGCTTCTATCTGTGATTGCTCCTTTTTCTGTGTTTTCTTTATTGGAATTCATTGTCTGATTTCTCTTGTTTGAATCGTCTTTATTCATTCTAGCTTTTGGGTGATTGTTAACTCATGCAAGATTCAAACTTTATGTTTTGAAATTCAAACGATAAATATATCTTGCTAGTTAGTTCGTGATTCAATACAATTTGTTTCAAAAAGAGCAATGCCACAATTTTTGAGCAATACATGAGTTTACTGGATCAACTCCTCTCCATTTGCAGTACCAAAAGGAATGGCCCAGTTCAATCTGAGGTTTTCTTAATCTTCTTGATCGAACCGGGATTCAAGAATGGGCCTTTCCCTTTGCTTGGCAAATGAAGATGAGCCTTATCAAACTTGTCAAGGTTCTCAGCATTGCATGGACTTAATCTATTGCATTATGATCTTCCCTTTAGTTATTCTATAACATGTGTGTTGAGCAGAAGTCTTTCATTTATGTTCCTTTGTTCACTTTTATCTCATAGTCTACTTATACAGAGAGCAATCCATGCTGTGTTGCCAAAAGCTTGACTGAACAATGACACTTTTCCACTCAGCACTAGTTAAACTTATGTTCATTTGACTTCTGTTCAAGTTTCTTATATAGAGAATATTTTCATATCTGCATAGTTGCATACTAAGAGTTTTCTATAGAATACACGAAAAGCCTCTGAAGACCATTACTCTGACTAGAATGTGCTTACTAATCTTGTGACTGGCAGGCTATTTATTCATTATGGTTTTAATTTTAATTGCTGCAGATTATGGAGGACATGGACATCGATCACATGGTCATACCTGACACGCCCCCACCTGAAAGATATGCTGCCAGACATGGTGTTTCCAGGGAACCTGCCAGTAAAGTCTTTAATTCTCCATTAACTAACAAGTTGAATAATTCAGACTTTGTTGATGAGAAATCACTGAATGGTTCAGGGGTCAAGGATAGATTCATCTATGAGAATGGTCACTGTAAAAGAGTTGTTATTCGTCCTCCGAGAAATCCCATCAATCTTGCAATTCAAAATGGCTCTGCAGAGGCTAATTCATCGGCTTCCGAGAATGCTCACCTCTTTAGGAGACCCGCAGTTGGCAGAAATTCCAGTTGTGAGAACAAACATTCTTCTGGGACCGAAAACTTGGACAGAGGAAAGTCCATAAGAATTAAAGCATTGTCTAAATCTTCTGCATATCCAGAAAACACAGAAGTTCTTGATTTAACTGAACAGAATGGTCAATCCCAGTTGCACCGAAAGGTATTTCCACATGGAAAATTAGATGATGTTGTTCAAGGCACAAGAAACCGGCAGATAATATCAGATGGCAGTTTTACAGATTGCTCTATAAATTATTTGGAGAGATCGAGATATGCCAATAATGCTAAAGAAAAAACAGTTGACAGTACATATACTGGTGTGGGTTTGCCGGTGCCTATGGGGAAAAGGATTGATCTGCCTACTGAGCCTCAACATAAAACAGAGCATCAAAAGCCCATGGCGCTTCATTCTTTTACCCTGCCAAGAGTCAGTGGCCAGAAAAGATTGGTAAGGAATGGTTGTATATCCCCACATAATATAGCAACAAGGTCTAAACAATTAGATGTAGAGAATAATACAAGTTCCAAGAATAATGACCACAGTCATGCTGTTGATGCGGTTTCCAGTGGTCCACCATATGTCATAGATGCAAATGATGTGGTCAATGAAGACAATATAAGGGAAAGAGCGAAAGGGAAAGGGGTAATGGTTCAACCTTCTAGACCAAGAGAGAATAATGCAAGAATTGTTGAAACATCAACCAGGTACTTTTGTTCAAGATGTTCTGAAGTAAATGTTATACTTGTTTTTGTTTAATGAGTAGCTTGGACTTATTTTATTCAATTCCTGTCATTCTACCATACATAGTTAATTTCCAAATTTCAAGAATTGTCTTTTGCCATCTTTTGTGTACTGCGTAGTTTGGTTTGTTTTATAACTCTTGTGTAATTTTTATGGCTAATGTCTTTGGCACTCCATTTTGCCATGTATTTTACCCTCTTGCACTCCCCTTAATGTAGTTAAGCTGATAGATAATAATGTTTATGGGCCAATGTTTTAGTTATTTTTAATTTTGTTAATTTTCACACTCCCCTCAATTTAATCATCAATCCAAGTGCCATAAACATTGTTTTATCTTTCAGCGTTCATATGCTCTCTTCACTTACCAAAATCTTTGAATCTGATGACATGATATGTTTTTGCCACAGTCTTCTGAATGATAATATCGAAGCTAATATAACCAGATATGTTGGCAAAGATATATCTGTATGCTCTGAAGGTGGCTGGAGAAGTACGCGTAATCATTCAAGGACATTAGATCCACTTTTATCTGACTCAGCTGAGCATCTTCCCAGAATAATTAGTGGTGCTGGAAACTTTGTAAATCAACATGGAAGCAGAGTAGGGAGGAAGGATACTTGGAAGGAAGGAAACTTTGTAAATTTTGCAGACGATTTGAATTCAAATCAATCAACAGTTGTATCTGAGCCAGGCCGGATGGCTGGACAACATCGTGAAGGAAAGAGAGTTATTAGAAGGGAGAAGAAACGGGGATTAAGTATGGGAAATCATGGTGAAGGCTCTACATTGGATATTATGGGAAATAATGTTGACTCCGACATTATGTTTCTTGGTTCATCTGATACATCTGAAAGTTCAAAATCATCTAGGATTCACAGACCTCAGTTTCAGGGAATGTTGAGGCCAGTTATTGAAGTTGATGAGTTGTCACCTGCCGCAGGTCCCTCTGACCCCCAAGGTATCAATTCAATGAGTGATGATTCAGAGGCCAAGGCAAGGCAGCTAGAAGCTGATGAGATGTTAGCACGTGAACTGCAGGAACAATTGTATCATGAGATGCCTGCTTTTGGTGGTGGCGAGGTTAGTGCATTTTACTAGAATTTATTTGTGGGTTTGTGCAGGTGGAGACAAGTTCTGAGTCTCTTTCACCACGTGTTCATAACTGTTCACCTTGTGGCAGATTGATGAACATCTAGCTTGGGCACTTCAGCGGGAGGAGAATGCTTTTACTACCTCATCTAGTGGAAGGCATAATATACCTGATAGTGTAAGTTAGCATCTTCATTTTCTGATATCTGTTATAGTATGATATCCTAGTTATAATTAATTTGGTCCTTATATCTAGTATATTAGATATATTACATTTACTGTTCTGTCAATCTGCCAGTGTCCCTGGCCTTTATTCCTATAATCTGAAAAAGGCAAAGGGTTGAATTTCTGTTAGAATGTTATTTTAAGAAAAGGGTTTATCTTATTGTGTTGTCTTGGAGGACCTCAGTTGAAACAACTTGTATGGAAACTGTGTATTGCGTGCAGGATTGTCTTCTCTGGAGATCCTCATGGCTGAAGTTAAATACATGATTCTTAGTCTGCCCTGGTGCAAATCATCTATAAGCAGGCCATAATTCAGAAATTCTGTCAATGATTTGCTTTTCCAGTATGAAATTTAGTGAATGTTCAATTGGGAGATAAAAGTGAGACATAAAAAAAAGATGCGAGATAAAGTTATTGGAAACATTTTCATATGAGTTCATTTGCTTTCTTTTTGAAGCGCATGCTAAATGATAGTAGATGAGGGTTATTATTCCTATAAAAATGATTTAGTTCCTTAGTAAGTGGGCATTAATATATAATGACTGCCTCAATTATGTTGTTTCTGGAAATATTTTGTGTTCTTATATGGTTTTATATTATGTAGAGAGGCTCCACGATATTGCATTCTCATAGACGGCCCCAGTCACAGCCTTCTCAAAATCCTTCAACTAGGAGAGGAGCCCAGGGTCGAGTTCCTAGCTCTTCTGCAGTGGCACAGTTAAGGAATCGCCTTCGCAACCAGGCTCCTAGAGTATCAAATAGAAGAAGGAATCTGCAAGGTCCTTTTCCTTCTGACATGGATCTAGACATGGTACTTGTATCCATCCTTTCTATTTTCTAGGGCCTAAAAAGTTCTTTTTCAAGTTACAGTCTAACTCTTAGTTTTGATTGTTTTGCGTTATGATTGTGCTCTCCGTCATCATATGCAGAGACTGAATATACTTGAAGCTTTGGAGACTGCTGTTGGGGATGTCGGAGATGTGGGATTGAATAATCACATGTTTCAACTTCAGCGAGATTTCACCGCGTAAGATTCTAGTTTTGTTTTCTATTTGTCTAGTGTATCTGTATGGCACAAAAAAGGCGCTGGTTATATTCACCAATTTCATACAGCCATGTTGAGCTCTGACATGATTAATCTTTATGACTTTGTTTGTGCCCAAAGTATATTTCTGTTTATTTGTTTTCAAATGTGTCTGTTCAAATTTCAGTTACCTTGTACCTCCTTTTTATTTTCTTGCAGCAATGACTATGAGATGTTATTGGCACTTGATGAGAACAATCATCAACTTGGTGGTGCGACAGCTAATCAAATTAATAATTTGCCTCAGTCTACAGTACAGGTAGGTGGAGTAGAACATGAGCAAGTACAGAAACATGATCTTAATAAATTTTTGTTTGTTGTAGTGGTCATGCACCCCATTTAGAGGTCTGATGTATTGTTTGTGGTTCCTTTGTTGTATAGACTGATGCCTCGGAAGAAGCTTGTGCAATCTGTCTTGAAACACCAACACTTGGAGAAACAGTTCGGCATCTTCCTTGCTTGCACAGATTTCACAAAGATGTAGGGATTTGCATTTTTGTTAGTTTTACTTTTTGGAAATGAAGCCACTAGGTAGCTCACTTTCTGTTTTTTTGGTTCTTGTATCTCACTCTTTTCCCTCCCTCCATTCTCAGTGTATTGATCCGTGGCTCAACAGAAAAACTTCATGCCCAGTCTGCAAATGTTCGATCAGTTAGCTTGTGCTGTGATTCAATGCTCAGGCCATCTTGTGAATTGTGATAACAGAATATCTTGCCAGTAGTCTTCTGAGGTGAGGTGTATTCATTTATGTTCTGCCTAAGCATGTTAATAGTAGCGAATATGAGTTTGATGAAGTTGTAGTATTATAGAATAGACTAGCACTGGAGAAATCATTAAAATTGGGAATATTAAGGTATCTAAACTATTGTCTAACAAATCAATTAACACCGGCCAAGCCTCCTCTCATTACCAATGAATGTCTGTCTGAAGAGTTCAAACACTGGCAAAGATACTTACAAGGATGGTAGACCTCAACATCTTGGCTTCGCTGTGTTATGTAGCAACACACCTGATAGGTGTGGGAGTGGGTAAGTTAGGGTCAACTTGTGGGTTATTTTTTCTGGCTTTCTTTTGTGGTTTGACATTTTTGAATCCTTAGGGGTTACCACTAATATAGATGCTATTTGACATAGAAGAGTTTGCGCCAATTCCTTGAAATTTGCACATATTTCAAAACATTTGATAGAAGCACCAGCAATTTGTCTACAGGATTACATTAGAGGACCTAGAAGTCACTAGTCTGACCTGTATTTAATTGAAAAGTTACTATTCACTTTTGCCCCAATTCAGTCTGTAGCTTCATCATACAGCCATGAGTTTACAAATTGTGATGCAAGGCTTCAAATTCCACATTTGTGATATTACTCTGTCAATGCCATTCTATCGAAAATGACATTCAAGTAGCACCTGATTTAAATTTTTTGATCTTCCAACTTTGTCATATTCCTCAGCAAGCCATCTAACTTCTCAGTTATAACCTTGGCTGCACAGGGTACAAACTACAACGGAAGCTCTGGACATCTATTTTGCCATTGGTAACAACTGATCTGCGCACCGAGGTGATTCGAGGATTTACGACAAGCTTTCAATGTGAAAGTCTTGATTTGTTAGTAAATCTGTAACTTCTAGCTATTGATTTTGGCAGTGTGAGGCAAGATGGCTTGTTGTATTGCATTCTTGTATTTTCTGCATCAAGCGAATGGGGCATTATGACATTAAATTGCAAGGTGATATTGTTCCTTGGTGGTGATTAAACCCTAGACAAGATCCAGGGTCTTCCAGGGAAAAACTGGTTGTGATTAGAGGATGTCGCGTTGCAATGAGTGGTGAACAATGCAATTCAGGCCAGGGGTGTAATATTCGAAAGGGCCCTATTCGAAATTCATGTACAAATATGATCGCTATTAGGACCTCTAGATTTACTCGATAAGCATCTCATGCTGTCTATACCTTTCTTTTTCTTTTGCACGCATGAGCGAGTGAGTCTTGTCAAAATGTACGAATTTTGCCAATAGAACCACTTTTTAGTCATATTTTTCGATCATAACCAACTAGTATCTAGATATATATGACATGATCATTTCTGCAAAACACACACACAGTCTTATCAAAAGGTACGGATTTTGCCAATAGAACCACTTTTTGATCATAGGATTTTGCCAATAGAACTACTTTTTGGTCATATTTTTTGATCATAGCTAACTAGTATCTAGATATATATGACATGATCATCTTTGCAAAGTCTTATCAGGTCCAAACTTCCTTATTTATTCGAAAGGTACGGATTTTGTCAATAGAACCACTTTTTGGTCATATTTTTCGATCATAGTCAACTAGTATCTAGATATATATGACATGATCATCTCTGCAAAATTTCAGCAAAATTGGTGATCGTTAAGGTATCGAAACTATATGATTACAATGAATGAACCAAATTTGTTCAACATGAACCGTTTGTGTAATTCACAGTTTTAAATACCTTAATGATTATCAATTTGGCTGAAATTTTATAAAGATGATCTACTTATATATACCTAAAAGATGAATAGTTGAGATGAGATGAGAAAATTTGATCAAAAAGTATGTCAATTAAGAAAATCCGTACCTTTTGAATAAATAAAAAGGTTTGTATAGTCTCGGCTATGGACGTCGGCACCGTTTTACGGTGCGGATTTCCCTCCGTTCGCCATCGTATGGCGCCAACGAGGGCGCGCTTCCACCCCAACGGACTCCAGCAGCTACCTCGACCATTTTCCATCCCCGGCGAGTCCGCCGAATTCCAGTTTTCCGGCCAGATTGACTTTGTTTGAAGTTTTGGGTGATCTGGCTGGAAAACTGGAATTCGGCGGATTCGCTGGGGATGGAAAGAGGTCGGGGAAGCTGCTGGAGTTCGCTGGGGTGGAGGCGCAACCTCGCCGGTGCCGTACGGTGGCGAACGGAGGAAAATCCGCACCGTAAAGCGGTGCGGACGTCCGCCTTTCGCCACCGTACGGCATTGGCGAGCACCGGCAACGGTGCGCCTCCACCCTAGCGGACTCCAACAGCTTCCCCGACCTATTTTCATCTCCGGCGACTCCGCCGAATTCCAGTTTTCCGGCCAGATCACCCAAAACTTCAAACAAAGTCAATATGGCCGGAAAACTGGAATTCAGCGGACTCGCCGGGGATGGAAAGAGGTCGGGGAAGCTGCTGGAGTCCACTAGGGTGGAGGCGCGGCGAACCGAGTGAAATCCACACCGTAAGGCGGTGCCGACGTCCGTATCTGAAATGGATTGTGTATATATATATATACAGGGCCCTTCCACTAAAGGATCCCTTATTATGACTTATATGAGAGATTGAGCATTAGACTAACTTTTCGATCACATTTTTCAATCTTAACCATTCAGTTTTTAGGTCCTAATATGTAGATCACTTATGCAAAATTTCATCCAAATTGATGATCGTTAAGGTGCTCAAAACTGCAATTTTCATGAACGGTTCAGGATTGGCAGATTTGAACCGTCCATTGATTTAAGCTAATTCGAAGCCTTAAAGATCACCAATTTGGCTGAAAATTTCCAGAAATGATCTACTCATATATACCTAGAGGTTGAATGGTGGAGATGTTGATATGTGATCAAAAAGTTGGGCTAATGCTCAATTCCTCATATAAGTCATAATAAAGGATCTCTTAGTGGAAGGGTCATATATATATATATATATATTTATGGAGGAAATTGTGACCATCTTTTTTATGTTTTTTAATTGATTCTGGACTAAAAAGTTGGCAAGTTTCAAAACTCTCGAATAAATCTTTGTTAATGTTTGAATTTTTTGGTTGTTTAGTTGATCGATAAAATCAAGAAAGAATATTTCAGATCTAGTTTCAAGCATAAATGATTGCCAATCATGAAATAATTGCTTTTGTTGATCCATGAAAGGAAATTTCATCGTATAAAGGTTTCTCCTAAGGAGATTTTCGTTTGATTCAAGATGTTTATCTAATTTAGAATAGTTGATTCCGAAAAGTTGGTTAAGTGTGCTTAATTGAGGATTTAGTGGGGGAGTAACTAAAAAATCAAAAGCAGTAGGAGAATTTGATCTTCATCTGTTACTGAATTGTTTTGAAGTTCATTTTCTGTATAATTTGGGTAACTAACTTGAGAAGTAGTTTTGATGTTTTTAATTTTAAGCTTTTGCAATTCTTCTTCTAGTTCTCTGATCCTGATATTTTTAATTTCTTTATCTAGATCAGAATCTCGTCTAGACATTGTTTCAGCTGTAGTGGAACCAGCAAATGAATGTCTAGCAGTAGCAAAAGAATGTCGTGAGGAGTTTCATACCTCTTGAATTCTTGAGTTTTGATTTATTCGAGAGTTTTGAAAATTAATTCTTACTGTGCCATCATTAAACTGTTGAATACAGTCTAAATCAGAAAGACTATGTTGTGCATTAGATGGTCGATTCTCACTAGTGAGAGACCATTCAGAAGGAAGATGGACATCTGACCATCTGATAGTGTGAGGGATAGTAATATTGGCGTTTTCTTGACTACTTTGAATCAAGAGAGTATGGTTTTTGGGACTTTTACTAATGGCTTGGAAATTCATGTTTGTGCCGGTGACTTTATAATGGATTCTATAAATTAAGGCTAAAAGTTGGGTTCCTTCAAGGACATGGTAACCTGAAGTTTTAATGTTGAGAGTTAAAGCTTTTAAGATATGAGGATCACTGAGGCTAATAGTAAAATCTGGGTAGCAATTAAAATGAACTGGACCATTAAACAGACTTGACTCAATTAATCCAAGGGTACTGTCATTAAAATCAGTAAACCTTGCATCTCTTAAACATAAAAGAATGGAGGCATTAAGACCTTTTCTAGTTAAAGGCTTGACGCCAATTTGAACTAATCCAATATGGAGGAAATTGTGACCATCTTTTTATGTTTTTAATTGATTCTGGACTAAAAAGTTAGCAAGTTTCATGTTGTTTACTAAGGGCATAAACTTGTTCTACTGATTTAATATGGTGTTCACTTTTGAATGAAGCTAGACTCCATTTTTCTTATAAATTTCATGACTAGGAACTCTGGGAATATTCCAGTCATTCATATCTATGTTATCGTTTGACTGATACTCTATTTGTTCCTCGTTGACTATATCTGGAATCCTATTGAGGGAGGACCTAGACGAACTAGAAGTGACTGAGTTAGATCTAAAAAGTCGACTCATTTTGGGAAAAGAAGAGAAAACAAGACCGAAACTAAAAAGATAGGAGGATTTAAGATCCTTGGCTTAAGACCCTAAAGACTAGTACTCGCTCTTCTCCGCTCATGCCTCAACTGGGACTTAGTGTTTGGATCTGGACTTAATGTTTGGTTGGAGAGAATAACAGGCTTAAAAGGAAGTAAGAAAAAGAAAATAAAACCAAAAATCTTTAAAATTAAGGGAGTTTACTCAAAATTTCACAAAATTAGTAAAGTAGATAGATCAACTCAAGATCCACTCCTAGGCGGTAGTCCGCCACCTGGGGATTGAGGAGATAAGTAAAATTAACAAGAAATAAACTCTAGAACCACTCCTAGGTGGTAGTCCGCCACCTGGGGTTGGAGGGTTTTGAATGAATAACTATATCAGGCCGTTTTGGCTCTGATACCAAAACACGGAAGCAAATAAACACTGGAAACATTTGATTTTACTGGAGAGAGAATGGGAAGAGAGGAGAGGAGAAGAAGAGAAAAAAAATGAAGCCTACCACAAATGAAGCCGGAGGCCTCTATAAATAGAGATTACAAAAGTAATGAATAGTAAAAAGTGACTGTTGGTGAATAGTAACTTGTCTGCAACTGAGTAACTGTTGGTCATGTGAATTACTGTTAAAGAATAGTGGATTGTCTGTCACGTGAATAACTGTTGATTTCGGTGGAAAAGCTGACTGAGATGGTCTTGACTGGAATTAATCAAACTCGACATAAGGGTCTTGACTATCTTCATAATCTGCCCATCTTTTTGGTTGATTGGGGGAACTTTGATTACTGTGTGATGATGAATCTGATGGAGAATGTTCTTCGTCATCATCTGTAGATAAATTTGCTGCTTCTTGTAGTAACTGCTTTGCTAATTCTTTTAATTCTTCTGCTTTGGAAAATGAAGATGAACTGGAGGCCTTTTTCTTCTGGGAAGAGAATGGTGACTGCTTTGTCTTCTTGGAAGAAGATGGTGACTGAGGAATTGGAGATGTTAACTGCGAGATTGGAGGGGCCGGCTGAATGGAAACCGGAGCTTTTGAATTCGAGGGAATAACTGTGAATTCTTCACTGAATTGAGTTAAAACTCTCTCAGGGTCGAATTTATCTCACCATTTTACTAGGAATTGTCTTGTAACCATGTATTCTTCAGGTTCAATTTTGTATTGCCATTTCAGAATCCAAGGAATTTTATACTTGGCCATGAATTGAAGAGTGGGAGAAAATCTTTTCTCATAATCTGAAAGGGTCATGACTGTAGTAAATTTTGTGACTGCATTATGGAGTTGTGAAGGGAGAAGATCATAAGAGCAACCATGGTCATCCCACCAATTGCAAAACCACATAGGGAACTGGCGATTGAATCTTCTGTCGAAATTGAGGAACCATGAATGACTAAAATCCTCGGTTTGATGGAGGAATATTTTATCCCATGCTTCCATGTAGTCATGATAGGTAAATGTGATTGTGTCTAATGTGTGGGGAGTAGAGGGGGGATCACCCCATTAGGCTAGCGATATGATTCGGATTATATAAAGGGAATGATATAATATCTTGGATTGGTCTTTTGGATCAAGAATTGGTTTAATGAAAATTGACTCGTTTTATACAGGATGCTAATGGGGGTTTTCCTGGAGGATAATGAGAGGTTGGACCAAAATAACTTTTTACTACAGAAACATGATTTTTTAGATGACTCAAGGTAGGTTCAATGTAAAATAGGCCATGCTCGACCCTGATAATGTAAGGGGAGGATTTTTTATAAGTAACTGGACGGTTAGATGAGGAGCTTGATTTGTAAGGGTCGAACTGGTTGACTAAAGCTGATTGGTAACTGGGCATATTTGGACTGAGAGTGCTACCAAGAGCACTATAATGGTTGACTGATGTAACAGGAGAATGACCTGTAAAATGAACTATGTTTGATTTTGACTCAGGTGATTCTGGCTTGACTGGAGAGGATGCTGTAGCTTTTGATTTTCCGGGATTTCTCCTTTTGGATGAGCTAGACATTATGTTGTGGCGCCCTGTAGAAATTCACGAGTTAGGAAATCTAGGATATGATTGTCACTGCCTTTAATGAATGCAATTTCAAAATCAAAAATACTTAAAATTGCTTCCCAACGGGCAAAGATTTGTTTACTAGCAATGTTTTGAACATCTTTTTCTAAAACATCTTTAGCACTTTTACAATCGACGCGGACTAAAAATTTTTGATTTAATAAATCATCTTGAAATTTACTGATACATAAAACAATTGATAAAATTTCTTTTTTAATAGTACTATAATTTGCTTGGGCTGGATTCCAAATCCCAAAATGAAAACGAACAATTTGCTCAGAATGATTAGGAGAAAGTTGTTGTTTGAGAATACCTCCATAACCTATTTCAGAGGCATCAGTTTCTACTATTTTATAGGAATCGGGAAGAGGGATTCCTAAGCATGGTAAGGTTTTGACATGACTCTTAATTTCTTTGACTAAGGATGTATGTACGGAAGTCCAAGGGGAAGGATTTTTTTGTAATCTATCGAATAGAGGTTTACAATGTTTCCTAAGGTTTTTGTAAAAATCTAGCTACATAATTTAAAGATCATAGGAATCTTTGTAATTGATTTTTATCTAAAATGACATCTGGAAATTTGTCAGCGAATTGTATTGCTCTATCAATAGGTTTAATCTGGAGTTGGTGAATGTTAAATCCAAGAAAACGAATGTTGGTTTGGAATAATTTGATTTTTGAGGCAGAAATAACTAGACCATTATTCTTTATTATGGAAAAGAATTGGTGAAGATGTTTCCAGTGTTGATCAATTGATTGAGAAAAGATTAGAACATCATCAATGTAGACAATGGAGAAGTGACTATAAGGATTGAATATATCGTTCATTATGTTTTGGAATTCGCTAGGTGCATTTTTTAATCCGAATGGCATAACATTCCATTCATAATGACCAAAAGGCGTGACAAATGCAGTTTTGTATTTGTCGGCTTCACTAATTTGAATTTGCCAAAATCCTGATTTCATATCAAATTTACTAAAGATAACAGATTTGTTTAATCTGTTAATGAGATCTCGTTTATTGGGAATGGGATACCTGATCCATTCTAAAACTGTGTTAAGAGGTTTGTAATTTATAACCAGACGGGGGGTCCCTCGTTCGAGTTCAGCATTTTTCTGAACATAGAACGCTGGGCAAGACCAAGGGGATTTACTAGGGCGAATAATATCTTTGTTGAGTAAATCATTAATTTTGTTTTTACAAAAAATCCATGATTTCGTGACTCATTTGAATTGGACGAGCTTTAGTGGGGATGTTTTTCTCATTGAATTCTTTGATGTAGGGTAGTGAGACAATATGTTTTTTCCTGTGCCAAAAGGCAGTAGGAATATCAGAACATATTTCTTTGATTATCTTTTCTTCAAAAGTTTTGATCTTTTGCTGAAGAAAAGAGTTTTGGAGTTGATTTTCAATTCTTTTGAAATTAATTTCTTCTTGGAGAAAGGTTATTTGTTTGATTTTTGCTTGAATGCAACCGAGAGTTTTTGAAATATTATTTTCTTGAAATGCTTTTAAAGTATGGATTTCTGGGTTTGAAAGAAAAGTAAATTTAACTGGTTCATCAAAAGGGTAGGTAATAATTCCATCATATTCAGTTTTGAAAGGGTAAATTAAAATTATGAAAGGTAGTCCTAAAATTACTTTATCAGTTAGATTTTTTACCAAGATAAACGAAGTTTTAAAACAAACATTGTTTTGGCAGATATGGGCCTTAGGGATTTCGTATTTAATATCCATTTTTTGTTCCATTAGCTGATCGTAAAGATTCTTTCGTTTTTTCAAAATATTTGGAGGGTATTAAGCCTTCTTGGATGCAATTAAGGTCTGCACCAGAGTCAATAAGGGCTGTTATTGTTATTTGGAAATCTTTTATTTTGAGTTGGACAGTAGTGTACCATTTTTTAAGCTGGATCTGGCGTATGGTACTAATAGTATTATTTTCAGAGTTTTCAGCTTCATTATTTTCTGGGAAAGGATTTGGAAAAGGATTTGGAAAAGGATTTTCAAGTGGATCCTATAATTTAAGAAATTGGTTATTTATTTTTAGTAAGTTTAATTCCTGTTTAATCTCTTTATTGTCATTCGTAAGTTCTAAATGCGTTTGTTGTAAAGCATGTATTTGATTCTTGATTGTTTTTACTTCATGTTGTAGATCTTGGATTGTTATTTCCTTTTTACTAGTGGAGAATTTATCGAAAGTTGTAGTAAGGCTAATTTTTTGTGAGGGAGGATTAACTATATTTTCTTGGGTAATTAATTTTTTTAATTTTTTGAGGTATTCTGCTTTAAGTTCAGGGTTGTCTATTTTACCTATTAAATCAATTAAGAGTTCTTCTTGTTCTTCCTGTTTAGAAAGAACATTTATTGTTTTACAATTACAAGCATCCTTACACCCAAAAGTAATATCTGGGGAAGAATGTTCATTGGATTCAGAGGAAGAAGATTCCATCATTGTGATGTCATCTTCACTCATTTCATTTTCTGAATCAGTGTTTCGTAATTCTAAAGTTTGTATAAGTTTTTCTTTTTCTTCTTGACTAATTTTGAGTTGATTAATAGTACTTTTAACTGGACAATTGTTTGCAAAGTGACCAGTCTTATTACATTTAAAATATTTAGTTTTACTTTTATCGAAAGGTTTACTTTTTAGTTGGTGATTTGGTTTTTTAGACCAATTTTTGCGAAATCTGTTTTTGGAATAAAATTTGTTTGGCTCAAAGTTATTTTTGTAGGATGTGAATTTTCTTTTTGAATGGTAAGGAATAAATTTATGGCTTGCCTTTTTTCTCCTTGAAGGAGGTAAGGGAGGTAGGCCATATTGTTCACAAAAATTTCCTAATTCGTATTTAGCTGTTTTCTTATCTGATTTCATCTGAGCATTCAATTTCATATCTATACACATTCTTAATCCTTCTTTTTAAATAACTGTAATTATGTTTCCATAAGTTAAAGAATCATAGTTTATGTGACCTGTTTCATTACTAAGAACTTGTCTGATTTTATAAGCAAATAATTTTGGAAGACCATTTATGAATTTTTCTTTCCAAAATGGTTGGTTACTATCGTCCCTAAGCATAACTCGAGAAATGAAAACATCTATGTACCATTTGAAATCACTTAGGGTAGGACATCTAAGGTTACCCCAGGTGGCGAAATTTGTTTGATAGATGAACTCAGAATTACAAACTTACAAATTTAAATTAATGCATATGTAAGAGCAAGGGCTCTGTTTACACGAGGATTTTACTGGAGAGAGAATGGAAAGATATTACGAATGACAATAAAGAGATAGAACTCTTGTTGATTGGAAGAGTTACAAATTTATTTTTAAATATAAAGAATTGATGTATAAATAACTCGAGGGAATAACTGTGAATTCTTCACTGATAGATGAACAGGCCGTTTTATCAAACTTCTCCTACTGCTTCTGATTTTTTAGTTACTCCCCCACTAAATCCTCAATTAAGCACACTTAACCAACTTTTCGTAATCAACTATTCTAAATTAGATAAACATCTTGAATCAAACGAAAATCTCCTTAGGAGAAACCTTTATAGGATGAAATTTCCTTTCATGGATCAACGAAAGCAATTATTTCATGATTGGCAATCATTTATGCTTGAAACTAGATCTGAAATATTCTTTCTTGATTTTATCGATCAACTAAACAACCAAAAAATTCAAACATTAACAAAAGCACGTTGGAAAAATTCCACTAGCTCAGTCCTTTCCAGTCATCCCCCTGTTGAAACAATAATAATTGATCATCTAAACAGTCTAATCACAGCTTCACCTTTTAAAATTGTCATAGAAGATCCAGACACTAAGAAAATTAACCCAGATACTAAAAAAATTATTGAACAAAATAATTATACAAACCAAAGCCTAGTAACCATAGGAGCCCAGTTAGATAAAATAGAAACAAAGGTTGACAACATATCCTCTAAAGTTAATATCCTACCACAACCGAAACCAGAAACTCCTTTAGTTCATTTTAGTGAATTAAATAAACCTACCCTAAATCCTACTTCTTCGATTCAAAAGATTGAACGAATGTTAGAAAAATTAAAAACTGAAACACCTGAACCTAGTAGAATTGCTGTAATTCATACCCAACAAACCTCTTTTTCCGATTCTTCAGATAGCGATTCTGGTAACACTAGCCAAATTAAAGAATTAAACCAAATGTTTCAAACTTTAAATCTAGATCGGATAGTTCATCCAAAGAAGCGACTTTTTAAAACTTGGACAGAACGTCCTCTC